>NC_044980.1:59994355-60298525 GCF_008728515.1 Papio anubis | reverse complement strand
CCCAGAAGGCGGAGCTTACAGTGAGCTAAGATCGCGCCACTGGACTCTAGCCTGGGCAACAGAGCAAGACTCCATTTCAAAAAAAAAAAACCAAAAAGTTTATTCTCCTATAGCTGAAAAAGTTTATTAAAAAGTTTGTTCATACATAGTTGCAGGGAGAATTGAGCACATCTATGCAACTCTACTGGGAAAGAACTCCTGTAAGCTTATCCCGTGTGCCTTTTTCTTTGTCTATATTAATGTTTCCTCTCACTTTAACTCCAACAAAACAAAGTTCCACTTTTTTTAACTGCAGAACTTTAAAAAGGTTGAGAATCTAAGATCATGGTGTTGTTTCTGGTGAGGGAGGGCCATCTTACTGTATTATAGCACAGCAAAAGGATAGAAGGTGGAAATGAATACAAGAGACAGGAAAAGGGGGGTTGAACTGCTATGATAACTAACCTCCTCTGGCAATTATGGCATTAGTCATTTCATGAGGGTGGAGCCCCCAATTGCTTCCCAAAGACCCTACCTCTTAAAACCACCACAGTGGCAACCAAGTTTCTGTAGTCATGGAAATGTAAAGAATGGGTCAGGAATGGGAAAAAAGGACAATTGGAATAATAGAAGAAATAAAGCTAAACTCGAATTACGAAATTTTACTATTAGAGGTTGGAGAATATTAAAAAATAGAAGGCAAGAAATAAATAATACATGGACATTTTCTCAGAATAAAAGGTAATTATTCTCCTAACCCCCACCCCTATATACATATATTTTTTTCTTTGAAACAGGTTATTACTCTATTGCCCCGGTTGGAGTGTAGTAAGATTATAGCTGTCTCATCTCAAACTCCTGGGGTCAAATGATCTTCCTGCCTTAGCTTCCCAAGCAGCTAGGAGTACAGGTGTGTGCCACCATGCCTGGCTAATTTTTATATTTTTTATGTTTGTTTTTTCATAGAGGTGGGGTCTTACTGTGTTGTTCAGGCTGGTGTCAAATTCCTGGTCTCAAGCGGTCCTCCCACCTTGGCCTCCCAAAGTGCTGAGATTACACGCGTGAACCACTGTGCTTGGCTTAGATAATGATTCTTTACATTGAAAAAGATCCACCAAATTTCCAACACAATTTAGAATGACCCATGGTAGATGATCCAGCAAAATTTTTCCCTTTCGAGCAACTCTTAGCAACCCCAAACTAGCAACTGTAGCTTAGAGTGGCCAAAATCCAAACTTGATGCAGTGCCAGCATCCTTCCCAAAAACTTTCATTTTAGCTATTTTTCATTACAGTTAAAAATAAGAAGGGGATTGTATATTTAGCTTGCTTCTCATTTTACATTTTGTTGTATATTCAGTGAGCCAGCTCTACAGGAACTGGTTCTATGATTGTATATTTTACTAGTAACTTCTACCTACAGTAACTTACCGCAGTGCAGCTGTTGTTTTATACCATCGGTGACTTAGTAACCACCTGGCATCAGAGTTTACCCACCCTGTAATCCTTCCTTTTCTTAAACAGTGCTTTCCTCATGTTTCAGCTAGCAGGAGTTATTATAGCAAATCTCATTTGTAATGCTAGTTGGGTCAGAGTTTTCTCTAAGACTACCCTCAGGTGCAATGATTTGTGGGATAGACTCACTGGACTCGGAAGAACTGCTGTTCTCTTGGTTGCAGCTTATTAAAGTGAGAGAGAACATTACAGTGAACAAAGGAAAAGGCACATGGGATAAGCTTACAGGAATTCTTTCCCAGTAGAGTTGCATGGATGCACTTAATTCTCCCCGCAACTATGTGTGACATCTCATGTGGTGAGTTGGCAACCAGGGAATCTCACTTGAGCCTTGTTGTCTAGGGTTTTTATTGGGGGTCAGTCGGGTATGCATGCAGTGCTTGTGTGACTGACCTTAACTATGTATACTTCATCCACCTAGAATAAAAATGCATTCAACACAAATCACATAGTTATCATAAACTCTCTAATCAAACTGGTGCCATGTGACCCAAGGCTCTAGACATAGAAAAATGCTCATCAAGCAGAATATTCCAAGGGCTCAGAGCTTATTTTCAGGGAACTGACCAAGGGCAGTTCTGAAGACAGGCTTTAGTAATGTCAAGGTTTTTGCAATCTAGGCCTGCTGAGTTAACTCTTTACTGCACAATTGTCTTTTCACCTCCCTCCCTCTCTCTTTTCCTCTCTTCCTTCCGTCCTTGGCAGGGTTTTGCTCTGTCACTCAGGCTGCATTGCAGTGGCATCTCAGCTCATGTAGCCTTGACCTCAGGCTCAAGGGATTCTCCTACCTCAGCCTCCTGAGTACCTGGGACTATGGGTGTGCACCACCACATCTGGCTAAGTTTTGTATTTTTTTGTAGAGATGGGATTTGCCGTGTTTCCCAGGCTTGTGTGCACTCCTGGGCTCAAGTAATCTGCCTGCTTCAGCCTCCCAAAGCGCTGGAACTACAGGCATGAGCCACGGTGCCCGACTCCTTTTCACTTCCTCTGCGGTGTTTTGGAGAACTTAAGTTCCTAATTTGATTAACTCCAAACTCAAGTTTTCTATTAAGGTCTGAGCTCAAAATCTAAGAACTGTTTGCCCCATTCAGGGTCACAAAGATTTTCTCCTATGTTTTCTGTTTAAAAGTTTTTAAGTTTTAGGTTTCAGTATTTAGGTTCATGATCCATTTTGAGTTAATGTTTATGTGTATATAGTATGAGTTAGTGATATAGGGTCTTTTTTTTTTCATTTGGATACTGACTGTTTCAGCGGTATTTGTTGAAGAAACTGTCTTTTCTTTTTTGAATTTCCTTTACGCTTCTTTTGAAAATTAGTGACTATATATGTGTGTATCTATTTCTGAACTCTATTTTTCTCTATTCTGTGCTTTGGATATTTCTGTTTTTTTGTTCTGTGTTTCTGTCTTTAAGCCAATACCACATTATCTTTTTTACTGAAGCTTCAAAATAAGTCTTGAAATTAAGTATTATGAATTCTCTAACTTTGTTGTTCTTTTCAAAATTGTTTCATACTTCCATTAACTTTTAGAATTGGTTTGTCATTTTGCCCCATAAAAAGCTGGAACTTTCATTGAAATTTCCCTGAATCTATAGGTTAATTTGTGGAAGATTGCTATCTTTAACATATTTAGTCTGAATGCAGATCCATTAGCACTGTATCATCTTTGTATTTATTTAGGTCCCCATTTATTTGGTATTTAAAAATTTTGTCTCACTGGTATTTTGCAGTTTTCAGCATACAGGTCTAGCACATCTTTCGTCAAATTCATCATTTTAGTATTTCATAATTTTGACTATTAAAATGGTATTCTTTTAAATTTCAATTTTTGTTGTTGTTGAGACGGAGTCTCACTTTGTCACCCAGGCTGGAGTGCAGTGGTGCAATCTCGGCTCACTGCAAGCTCCACCTTCTGGGTTCACGCCATTCTCCTGCCTCAGCCTCCCGAGCAGCTGGGACTACAGGCGCCCGCCACCACGCCCAGCTAATTTTCTTTTTTATTTTTAGTAGAGACGGGGTTTCACCACGGTGGCCAGGATGGTCTCGATCTCCTGACCTTGTAATCTGCCCGCCTCGGCCTACCAAAGTGCTGGGATTACACATGTGCCTGGCCTTAAATTTCAATTTTTATTTATTACTAATAAATACAAATATAATTAATATTTATATATTGATTTTATATCCTTGAGAAACTTTTATTCTATATATTTATTATCTGAGATCAAACACAATTTTACATATTTTTTCCCTTCTGTATGATTTTTATATCTTTTTGGGGGGGTTATTTTGCTGTCCTAGAACTTGTACTTCAGTAAAATATTGAATAGAAATAGTAAGAATGGACATCTTTTCCTTATTCCTGAGGTTATCAGAAAACATTTGCCCTTTCACCATTAAGTGTGATGTTAGCAGTAGGTTTTTCATAGATACTTTTAATCAGATTGCAGAAATTTTCTTCTGTTACAGTTTATGAAGTTTTATTTTATCCTCCTACCCTCCCTCCCTTCCTCCCTCCCTTCTTCCCTTCCTTCCTCCCTTCCTCCCTTCCTCCCTTCCTCCCTTCCTTCCTTCCTTCCTCCCTTCCTGCTGTCCTTCTGTCCTTCTGTCCTTCCGTCCTTCTGTCTTTCCTTCCGTCATTCCCACTCTGTCGCCCAGGCTGGAGTGCAGTGGCACGATCTCAGTTCACTGCAATCTCTGCCTCCTGGGTTCAAGCAATTCTCCTGCCTCAGCCTCCCGAGTAGCTTGCATTACAGGCACCTGTCACCACTTTGGGCTAATTTATGTATTTTTAGTAGAGACGGGGTTTCATGTTGTTGGCCAGGCTGGTCTTGAACTCCTAACCTCGGTCCTTGGGCTCCCAAAGTGCTGGGATTATAGGCATGAGCCACCGCCCCTGGCCTAAGTCTTTTATTTTAAAATCACAAATTAATACTGAATTTGGTTACTTACTCTTCTTGAATTTATTGAGGTTATTAAATGTTTTTCTCCTTTTTAAAATCTGTTGATATGGTGAATTACATTGATTGATTTTTAAAATTGATTTTTTTTTTTTTTTTTTTTTTTGGAGATGGAGTTTCGCTCTTGTTGTCCAGGCTGGAGTGCAATGGCATGATCTTGGCTCACTGCAATCTCCACCTCCCAATTCAACCAATTCTCCTGCCTCAGCCTCCCAAGTAGCTGGGATTACAGGCATGCTCCACCACACCTGGCTAATTTTATATTTTTAGTAGAGACGGGGTTTCTCCATGGTGGTCAGGCTGATCTCAAACTCCCAACTTAGGTGATCGGCCTGCCTCAGCCTCCGAAAGTTGTGAGATTACAGGCATGACCCACCGCCCTCGGCCTTAAAATTGATTTTATCTGCTTGCTTAACTGCATATTCCTGTGATAAACCCCGCTTTGCCATAGTATATTAATCTTTCTTACTTATTGCTGAATGTAATTTGCTGAAATTTTATGAGATTTTTGCTTCTGTGTTCATGAGGTATATTGGTCTGTGGTTTTCTTTTTTGTGATGTCTTTGTTAGGCTTTAATACCAGCCTCATGGAACAAATTAGGAAGTATTCTCTTCTCTTCTAAAGAGTTTGTATAGAATAGAAATTTTTTATTCCTGACGTGTTTGTTTGAATTCTCAGATAAAACCATCTGGGCCTAAAATTTTCTCATAAACTGAATAAAAATTTAGAGATGAATAAAAATTTTCATCTGTGAAAATTTTTAATTAGAAATTTTGTAATTTTTAATTACAAATTCTGTTTCTCTGGAGCCAGATTTCTTATTTGTCTAAATGAGCTTTGGTAGCTTATGTCTCTCAAATAATTTATTTACCTGATTAGTGACAAGATTGTCCATAACGTTTCTCCATTATCATTTTAATGTTTGTAGTGATGTCACCTGTCTCATTTCTGATATTGGTGATTTATGTCCTCCTTCTCCCCACCCAGTAATTAATCTAATTTTATTGACCTCAAAAACCAATTTTCATTGCTTTTTCCTTATTTTTTATGTTGTACTGATTTAACTTCTTTGTTGTTATTATTTCCTCAACTTACTGTGGGTTTCATTTGCTCTTTTTTCATATTTCTTATGATAGAAGCTGAGGTTATTAATTTGTGAACTTTCTTTTCTTTTAAAATAGGCTTTTAGGCCAGGTGCAGTGGCTCACACCTGTAATCCCAGCACTTTGGGAGGCTGAGGTGGGCATATCACGAGGTCAGGAGATGGAGACCATCCTGGCCAATATAGGGAAACCATATCTCTACTAAAAATACAAAAATTAGCTGGGTGTGGTGGCACGCACCTGTAGTCCCAGCTACTTGGGAGGCTGAAGCCAGATAACCTCTTGAACCCGGGAGGCGGAGGTTGCAGTGAGCCAAGATAGTGCTGCTGCACTCCAGCCTGGCAACAGAGCGAGATTCTGTCTCAAAAAAAAATAGATTTTTAGTGGTCTGAATTATCATCTGAGTACTGCTTTTGCTTCATCCCAGAAATCTTGATGTTGCATGTCATTTGTTTGGGGGATGAAAAAATAAAAGACAAATTTTGATGTTAATGTTTTTATTTCTACTCAGTTACAATAATTAACTATTTTCCTATTGGTTGCTTCTTTGACCCATGGATTATTTAGAAGTATGTTTTTGGTATCCAAATGGTTGCAAAGTTTTCTAGATACCTTTCTATTATTTTTCAATTTAATGCCATTGTTAGACCATATTTAATATAATCAATATGGTTGCATTGAAAGATGTGTTATTGATTTATATTTTTGGGTGGGGAGGGAGGGTTGGGAGCAGAGGATCTTGCTCGATTGCCCAGGCTGGGTGCAGTGTTGATATCATAAATCACTGCAGCCTTGAACTCCTGGCCTCAAACAACCTTTTCACCTTAGCCTCCTAAAGTGATAGAATTACAGGAATGAGTTACCAGGCTTGGCCTTGATTTATCTTTCTTTTCATCCTACTGTTTTTCTGTTCCTGTTTTTTCCTTTTCCCACTTTCTTGGATTGTGTGTGATGTTGTTGTTGATTGTGTGTGGTGGTGGTGGTGGTGGTGTCGTCGTCGTCGTCGTCTTTGTTGAGGCAGGGTCTTGCTCTGTTAACCAGGCTGGCATGCAGTGGTATGATCTCAGCTCATTGCAGCCTGCACCTCCTGGCCTCATGTGATCCTCCTGCCTCAGCCTTCCAAGTAGCTGGGACTACAGGCTTGTGGCATCATGCCTGGCTAATTTTTGTATTTATTTATAGAGACAGGGTTTTGCCATGTTGCCCAGGCTGGTGTCTAATTATCAGTATTGGCTTATTAGTTATTTCTTTTCTTTTTTTTTTTCATAGTTACTTTAGGGTTTGTAATATACATGTTGAACTTACCTGATTTATGTTTAAAAAGAGCTAATGGAAACCCTTGTGATCAGGAGAATGGAACACTAGTGCTTATTGTAATTCTCTTTGGTCTTCTTTGTTGTTCCTGAAATCCCTCAAGCATACTTTTGCCTCCTGGCCTTAGTACTTAACTATTCCCTTTCCCTGGAACATTCTTTTGCTAGAGAATAACACGATGTTTTCCTTTGTCTTCTTTCTCTGTTTTTTTTTTTTTTTTTTTTTTGAGTCAGAGTCTCACTCTGTCACCCAGGCTGGAGTATAGTGGTTCAATCCCGGCTCACTACAACCTCCGCCTCCCGGGTTGAAGCGATTTTCCTGCCTCAGCCTCACGAGTAGCTGGGACTACAGGCGCCCACCACCACTCCCGGCTGATTTTTGTATTTTTAGTAGAGACAGGGTTTCACCATCTTGGCCAGGCCAGTCTCGATCTCCTGACCTTGTGATCCACCCGCCTCGGCCTCTCAAAGTGCTGGGATTACAGGCTTGAGCCACTGCACCTGGCCTTTCTCTATTACTTAAATGTTACCTGATCAGAGAAGTCTTCTCATATCATACTACCTAAAACGTCCATTTCTTGCTCTTCATGCCTTTACTTTTATTTTGATTTTTTTTTTCTTTATGACACTTGACCATTGCTGGAGTAAATGTCTGAATTCCTCTTTGTTCTGTTCACCTTTGCATCTCTCCCTCCTTCAGCAATGCCTAATAGTCAATGATTGATCACAAATTTGATTGAATGATTGATTGAATAAATATTGAATGAGTGAGTCATTTGTGTCTGTTTTGTACAGTCTCCTTAGAAAAGGTACCTGGGGCTGGGCAAGGTGGCTCACACCTGTAATCCCAGCACTTTGGGAGGCTAAGGCAGGTGGATCACAAGCTCAGGAGTTTGAGTCCAGCCTGGCCAATATGGTGAAACCTAGTCTGTACTAAAAATACAAAAATTAGCTGGGCGTGGTGTGGTGCGCCTGTAATCCCAGCTACTCGGGAGGTTGAGGCAGGAGAATCATTTGAACCCGGGAGGCAGAGGTTGGTTGCAGTGAGCCAAGTTCACACCACTGCACTCCAGCCTGGGCGACAAAGCAAGACTCCGTCTCAAAAAATAAAAATGAAAAAGAAAAGAAAAGGTACCTGGGCCAGGCGCGGTCGCTCACGCCTGTAATCCCAGCACTTTGGGAGGCTGAGGCGGGCGGATCATGAGGTCAGGAGATGGAGACTATCCTGGCTAACATGGTGAAACCCCATCTCTACTAAAAACACAAAAAATTAGCCTGGCATGGTGGCGGGCGCCTGTAGTCCCAGCTACTGGAGGAGGCTGAGGCAGGAGAATGGCGTGAACCTGGGAGGCGGAGCTTGCAGTGAGCTGAGATGGCACTACTGCACTCCAGCCTGGGTGACAGAGCGAGACTCCGTCTCAAAAACAACAAGAAAAGAGAAAGTACCTAATCTCTGATTACTGAAAACACACCATTATCTTGCCTTTCAATATGAAATTAAAATTTACTGCTCAAAACCCCTTCTGATATTTTTGAATTTAACCATAGAATATTACCACAAATTTAGCACCTATTGTATATTTACCTTTTCAAATGCTTTCTGCTAGGCTTTTTTACTACTGATGTCTGACTGGAAGTATCCTGGACCACTATGTAAATTTGACTGTTGTTCAGAAATAAAACTGTAAGATTAAAGACTAAGCAATTAATTTGAATTATTTTATTCTAGTTCCAAAAGCTGAGACAAGATCTTGAAATGGTACTGTCCACTATGGAGTCAAAGAATGAAAAGTTAAAGGAAGACTTAGAAAGGTATGTTTATGTTATAATTACTATTAATCATTCATATGCATTAAGTGGCCTTTAAAGTTTTATTTAGATATTGCTTGTTTTGTTTTTCCATGTCAAAAGAGAACAACGGTGGTTGGATGAGCAGCAACAGATAATGGAATCTCTTAATGTACTACACAGTGAATTGAAAAATAAGGTCGAAACATTTTCTGAATCAAGGTATTAATTTTATGTTCTAGGTTTTTAAAATAGGAAAAGTATTTTATTTTTTGCGTTACATGAAACATAGATGAAGTTAATTTTACCAGGAATCAGGAGTCTTGGCCTAACTTTTGTTAACTATTAGCTATTATATGATATTTTATGAGTGACTTGACTGTACCTTTGGTTTCTCTACTTGTTATATACACAATATTATTTTCAAAAAGGTAGTTATTTGGTTTGAGCAAATGAAGTTTTAACAAAGTTTTCGATCAACTTCATGAATAACTAGTTACATGTGCATATGTGTTTTATCAGTTAAATGTTTCTCTTAATTTTTTGAATCTATTAGAGTCTTTAATGAGCTGAAAACTAAAATGCTTAATGTAAAAGAATATAAGGAGAAACTCTTGAGTACCTTGGGCAAGTTTCTAGAAGACCATTTTCCTCTGCCTGATAGAAGTGTTAAAAAGAAAAAGGTAAGTTTTAGAGAAGACATTTATATAAATTACCATATTTGAAATTATTTTAGGTGGGTTTAGAAGCATATTTTCTTATTTAGTTCAAAGGTATGCACATGTATGGAAATATGCCATTATCACATTATATTTATTGAAACACTAGAAGCAACCTAATTATTCAATAAAATGGGATTAAGTATATGTATAGTTTTTTGGAGGGGGCGGGGGGACAGAGTCTCTGTCACTCAGGCTGGAGTTCAGTGGTGTGATCTCAGCTCACTGCAACCTCTGCCTCCTGGGTTCAAGTGATTCTCGTGTCTTAGCTTTCAGAGTAGCTGGAACTACAGGTGTGCGCCACCACGCCCAGCTAATTTTTTGTATTTGTAGTAGAGAGGGGATTTCACCAAGTTGCCCAGGCTGGTCTTGAACTCCTGAGCTCAGGCAGTCTGCCCACCTCGGCCTCCCAAGTGGGACGATTAGATGTTAGGATTACAGGTGTGAGCCACTGCACCCAGCCAGAGTATATTTTTCATATTATATCCATATGATGGGAGTAAGTCAACTTGTCATATAATGTATTGAACACCTTCAGAGAAGTTAATGAAATACAACTAATTGTTGAACAAATAAAACCCTGATGGTTAAATTGTTTGAATCTAATTTATGTTTAAAAAAATTGATAGTGCTTATGTCTGAGAGCTAGGATTGTAGGTGGTTTTTTTGCTTTTCACAATTTTTTCAATTTTCTGTGATGAGTATGTACAACTTTTTAAATCAAAAGAATGATGTTTAAAATTTGTTACAGATTATTGTAAGTTATTGACTATTTTAATAGTAGCTATAATGAAATAAACCTTTTCTGAAAAAGCGAATAAATATTTTATTGAGTGGCAGAAGATTGTGAACAGTTCTTATATATATATACATATGGTGTTAAGACTTTTTTGAAATTGGAGTAATCATTGAATAATAATATGTTTAGTTTAATCATTTTCGGCATAAAATCTTTCATGTCTTCTTAGGGAATGAAGTCTGTAAACTTCTTAGAAATCTCTTCATTAGGATTTATACTGTGGACTTCTGTCTCCTCAGCCTCATTTCCCAACATTCATCCATCTCTTACGTGAATCCATTCAGCTGTGTCACCAGTTGACCTCTCACTTTTTTGTGGCTTACACATTGTTTTTTCTGCCTAGGTTAAAACCCTTCCAATCTGTTGAGGGTGGCAGATTCCTACTTAAGACAGTTCAAACATCTTTTGAGTGAAACATATGAAATTTAGGTGTTCTTTTATTTATTTATTTTTAATTTTTATTTATTTTTATTTTTGGGGACTGAGTCTTGCTCTGTCACCCAGGCTGCAGTGCAATGGCATGATCTCTGCTCACTGCAACCTCTGTCTCCCAGGTTCAGGCGATCAATTCTCCTATCCTAGCCTCCCGAGTAGCTGGGACTACAATTACATGCCACCACACCCAGCTAATTTTTTTTGTATTTTTAGTAGAGACAGGGTTTCACCGTGTTGTCAAGGCTGGTCTCAAACTCCTGACCTCAGTTGATCCTCCCGCCTCAGCCTCCCAAAGTGCTAGGATTACAGGCATGAGCCACCACACCTGAGCTATTGATTGATTTTTTTAGAGACGAGGTCTTGCTATGTTGCCCAGGTTAGACTTGAACTCCTGGGTTGAAACTATCCTCCTGCCTCAGCCTCCACACAACAGGTACTACAGATGTGAGCTACTGAACCTGGCTCTAGGTGTCCTTTTATTAACACTTTTCAAATGATTTTGTTAGTGTTATTTATGTGTATCTCTCCCTTCACCCCCATGCCCTGTGAGCTACTTGATGTGTTCAGTTCATCTTTGTATCTCTTCTATCTTGCATATCTTTTATATAGAGCCTTCTCAGTTCATATTTATTGAATGGATGTGACTATAATAAGAAAAGGAGAAAAAGTTCTGTTTGTTTTTGTTTTTACTATCTGTGTTCTTTTTACTCTTCCCTTTCTTATAATTGTCTATAGGCTTTACATTTGTTATGGACTGTGTCTTCCATTCTATTATTGTTTTTTACCTCTTATTTATTTGTAAAAGTATGACAGCCTTCTTTTGACCATTTCATTAAAGTCATGATTCCTTGCCTCTTCATGACCTTAATCTTGCAATAACTCGCTGATGTATTTTCTGGTCCCAGTCTCCTCCATTTTTTTCAACTTTTTTTGGTTGCTTTTGCTCCACTAATAGAACCGGAGGTTTGAGGCATCCTTAAAAGGAAGCTTGATTACCATGAGCCATTTTGGGGTCATTACGTCAGATTTGATAACCTCACTTCTTTTTTCCAAGATAATACTAATCCTAATCAGAAAGTTATGAATTAGGATTAGTATTATCTTGGAACTTTCTAGCAGCTTCCTTTAGAGTCTGTCCTGTTGAACATTTTTAACAATAACTTAGGTAAAGAGATAGAATATATGGCTATCAAAGTTTACAAATGACGTGAAAGTAAGAGGGCTAGATAGTAAATATGTTGGATGACGGAATAAAGACTATTTCTTAGCTAGTTAGGAACTAAGGCAAATAAAATAGGATGATGTTTAAGTGGAAATACAGAGGATATCTATGTTTAAAACTTTATAGAATAAGGAAGACTTTTTTAGCTAGATATATGAAAAATACTTTGGCATTTTAGATGATAGTATTCTCAGAAGTCCACAAGGAAAAAAATAGACGTCTAAAAGCTAATACCATCTTAAATTTAATGTATAGAATTCTGGTCTCCGTAATTATGAAAGTGGGTGTTCTTTTTTTGTCTTCGGTAGTCAAATCACACCTAGATCATTGTGGGAGACTAGATGAAGGAAAACAAAAGACAAATTAGAGCACATTCAGAGAATAATCATGGTATTGAGAAGCCTCAAATTTGTGCCATATGAAAAATATTCAGGTGGGGTGTGGTGGCTCACACCTGTATTCCCAGCACTTTAGGAAACTAAGGTGGGAGGATTACTTGAAGCCAAAAATTTGAGACCAGTTTGGACAACGTAGCAAGACCCTGCCTCTACAAAACAAACAAATTTAAACGAAAACATTACTGTGTCATATGCTTGTAGTTCCAGCTACTCGGAAGGCTGAGGTGGGAAGATAGCTTGAGCCCAGGAAGTCAAGGCTGCAGTGAGCTATGATGGCACCACTGCACTCCAGCCTGGGTGACAGAGTGAGACCCCGTCTCCAAAAAAAAGAAAAAAATAATTGAAGAAACAAATGGTGATTAATGTGAAAAAGAGAAGACTTGGGCCTTATAATAGCAGTCTTCAAATATTTGAGGAACTCTTGGATAGAATTGGAGTGAGATTTGTTCTCTGTCATTCCAAGGAAGAAACAACTAATGATTTAACATGACAAACTGTCAAGAGCTATAGAAAGATGATTAAGTCTCTCATAAGAGCAAGTTTCCTGTACTGAAACTGCATAAATATACTCTAGAATGTCATTTGGGGAGTTTTTATTGGGGGATTTAAATACTAAATTTTTTATATGATTATATATAATGTGTATATCTATTATATGTTTATGGATAGTTTTAATTGTATCTTCCAGTTACTATAAAAGTTTTCACTGTCTTAGAAGATATTTCCACTGCATTTTTATGAATCTGACTTAAATACAATAACATTTACTTTCAGAATTTTTTGTCACTTAATTATGAATATTTGATTTTAGTTACTTTATACCATTACAACTAAAAAATACTAATTTTAAAACTCTTGGCCAAGCATGGTGGCTCATGCCTGTAATCACAGCATTTTGGGAGGCCAATGTGGGCAGATCACCTGAGGTCAGGAGCTCCAGACCAGCCTGGCCAAGATGGTGAAACCTTGTATCTACTAAAAATACAAAAATTAGCTAGGCGTGGTGGTGGGAGCGCCTGTAATCCTACCTACTCGGGAGGCTGAGGCAAGAGAATCACTGGAACCCGGGAGGCGGAGGTTGCAGTGGACTGAGATTGGCCATTGCACTGCAGCCTGGGCGCCAAGAGCGAAACTCTCTCAAAAATAAAATAAAAGTCTTGTAAAAACAGTCCAATATTTCACCATTGGCAGAACTGAAGTGGTAATTGTTTGTTATTCACATTTCTCTTGAAGAAAAACATTCAAGAATCAACTGTACAGCTGATAACACTGCATGAAATGTTAGAGGTAAGTGTTTTGTGTACTTTGTCTTGTCTTGAAGCTGTCTCTTAATTAGTTATTTGTGAACAATTATACTCAGACTTGAAAAACAAGAAATAATTCTTAAAGTATTCATCATTCTTTATTAAATATATTTGTAATAATATATCTTTGGTATAAAATTAGTTTCTGTTCCCTGTATAGTACTGAGAGGAATATTGTTATTTTTAAAATAATGTTAATTTAAGGTCTATCTCTTAATCATATTCCCAAGATTTATTACAGGTAAAGTTTTTATCTAGGTATGAGCTGACAGGGTGAAAAAAAATTTTTAATGATGTCATCTAATATTTACATAGTAAAATTCTATGCTGTTACATTGACTCTTTAATTGGTAGCTCTGTACTCTGTATAAAATACATAATGAACTTAAAGATTCCTTCCACAAAGTTGTAGGAATTGTACAATTTAAAAAAAAATAACATCAGTCTCTTTTCTTGTAATGTAAGTACTGAGTTTTCCAACTTTCTCTGACTTGACATATACCTTGTTTTATAAATATCTTCGACCTTTTCAAAAATGTTTTTGAACCTCAACCATATTATCAATTATTTTAAATACTTTGGAAGATCTTGATATGACAGTTCATGACAAATTGGGCAGAAAGGAAAATGAAATAGTGTATGAAGAACAGGGTATTTACCAATTAGTGTACCCCCTTTTAAAATTATTGGTAAATTTTGAAGAAAGAGTGATTTCAGAAAATGTGTTTCATTTAACTTAATGAACTAGGTGTTAAAGTCTCTTTTTGCCCAGCTGACAAGTTTTGGTTCCTCAGGATTTAATACAGAATATTATTGCTTTGAAAAGCAAAATACAAATATATATTAGATTTGTAATTAGAATATTTTAACATATTTCTAGCTACTCTAGTTTATGCTGAAACTAAATTGTCTATAGTTTCTCATGGATGACTTAACTTTTTTTTTTTAAATGAAAATTGTCAGTCATGGAAATACTGAAAGGTATTACATGTATAATTTTTTAGTAGTGTACATAGTATGTACCATATGTGTTAGGCCATTCTTGTATTGCTGTAAAGAAATACCTGAGACTGTATAATTTATAAAGAAAAGGAGTTTAATTGGCTCATGGTTTGCAGGCTGTACAAACATGACACTGGCATCTGCTCAGCTTCTAGGGAGGCCTAAGGGAGCTTTTACTCATAGCAGAAGGTGAATCAGGAGCAGACAGTTTACATGGCCAGAGTGGGAGCAAGAGGGAGGGGGAAAGGTACCACACACACTTTTAAGGAACCAGATCTTGCAAGAACTCACTGTCATGAGGACAGCACCAAGGGGATATGCTAAAGCATTCGCGAGAAATTCACCCTGATGATCCAATCACCTCCCACCAGGCCCCACCTCCAACACTGGGGATTACATTTCAATATGAGATTTGGCAGGGGATACACCTAAACTATGTCAGCATATAAAACTTAGCATTAGAATCCTAAGTTTGTCTCCAAGGCTCATATTGTCAGTGATAAAGGAACTAATATTAAAACTGCAGTTAGGTTAAAAATAATATGATTAAAATTAGAAATGCAAAATAGGAAAGATTTGTACTAAAATAAGCCATTTGTACTAAAATAAGCCATTGCTCTAAAATACAATTAATATTTAGTTCTGTATTATGGTACTCAAAAGAAATGAGGCCAAAGCTTTTTTCCTCCCATGGGATGTGGGACATGAAATAATTAATAATAGTTGAAAATTTTATTTCAAGAAATAAGGTATTACAAAATTTTATTGAGATTAGAGCTTGATGGATTAATTTGATTTATTTCTATGGCACTTTGTAATTGTATAAATTATGCCTTTTCTTTTCCATGTTCCTTAAAATAATAGCATCTTTCAGTTAAAAATTTGGCCTGACAAATTTTTGAGATGCGGAGGTAATTTTGAGATATGGAGTCTAATCCAAGATCCACCACTGATTATGTGCCCCTGAGGAATCCCTTAACTCTTCTGAGTTCTAGTTTTGTAATTTGTGAAGGCACTGGAAGATAGCTGAGGAGGCAAAATAATAATTGATCTACATTTAGCGTTTTTCACTGTATTTCATAACATTAGTATTCAAACAATTGTAAATACTTCTTTCTTCAGAAGACTTTTATAATAGCATTGGATTTGGGAAAGACAGCTGATTCTCACTTCACATTAGCAAGCTTTCCCAAGCTTGTTTGATCACAGAACTCTGTTTTTCAGGAACTAAGAACATCTTCAGGGAGACTAATTCTATGGAATGCAGTTTGGAAAATGCTAGCCTATATAATTTAATACAAATAATAAAAATTCAATTTGTGGTTGTAATTCCACAATATCCTTAATGAAGATCAGGGATACTCAGGATGAAGCTGAAGGAAGCGATGGTGATAAAATTGAATCTTATAAATATTTATCGGAAGAATAGGTGTTTTGTGGAGGACAGGACCAGTGATTTTTCCCTCAAATATTAAGACACACTTGCTCACTTTCTTTTTAACTTTTTTGTGTTTTTTGTGAAATATTAATTTTTTAAGATTTTTGTCTTCATCCTAAAGAAGATATTAATCCCAAGAGAAGTGGGAGAATTGTAAATTCTTTCTTACCAATTTTTAGGAAATGTTTTTCTAAATTAAAGATGCAAAACTTCACTTTAAAGTTTTTTTCATTAGCTAATACCCGTAGTCCTTTCAAAAAGGAAATTCAAATTTGTAGATTAAAAGTATTAAACAGTTGTTGAAAAAGAAAAGAGGTCAGTATTCTTTGACAAAAACTTTATTATAGCTGTATTGACTTTTTCCCAAGTAAAGTATATTTTGAATGATATTTTCTCCTAGATTCTTATAAATAGATTATTTGATGTTCCACATGATCCATATGTCAAAATTAGTGATTCCTTTTGGCCACCTTATGTTGAGCTGCTGCTGCGTAATGGAATTGCCTTGAGACATCCAGAAGATCCAACTCGAATAAGATTAGAAGCTTTCCATCAGTAAAAGGATGTTTTCTTTTTTCACACAGTAAAAAAATCTTATCATTCAAGGATATTGGAACCACAGGACTATTTGGATAAAAAACATTATTTGCAAATTAATGCACATAGTCCATCTTCCTTTTATTGCTGAATGGCATGTGCTGCCATCTATTATTCATTTTTAAATGATCCTTTCTTCAATCAGTGCTTTGGTGTTTTAAACTATATGGAGAAGAATGCAGGTAGATAATATTCTAGGCATAAAACATTTAATATACCTTACTTCATGCAATATTCTTTGGAAAATTCTTTGTTGATTTATTATATTCCTAATATAATGTTTTCTTAAAATGTATAACAATATCTTTCATGCATTTTGAGTTCCAATTGGTGCTTCTTTATATTTAGAAATTATAATGGGAAGGTCATTTAATTTGTGGATGGTTTTAAAATTGAGGTAATACCTGATGTAGAAGCTGGCATAATTTAAAAGTATTTAGCAAATTGTTTCATATGTACTGCCTTATTTCTAGCTTTGTTTAAAATTGGAATATGAAAAACTGATGGATAAAGCTAGCATAAAATTGATATTTTAGTTTGTATTATTCATATACCATGTAACCTTATATATTAATCTACTCTTGATTCTGCTAATTATTACCAACAAAATTGTATTCATGACATTTTATTAATCCTCTATGAATTTTCTTTAAATAAAATTATTTCTAAAAATCTCTAGCAATTGGTGATGTGGGATATTTTTATAAGTAGCAAATACTTTTTAAAGCTGGATAAATTAAGATATAGGACTCATTTAGTATTGCATACAAGCTAAACTAGAGAATCCTAAATCCATTAATATCATTAGTTTTCTAAGAGAAATTTGTTACTTTTTTACTTGAAAGTGCTTCCTACTGTATATTATCCAAGTTCCTTGCTTACCTTAATTGCTTCATATTTTCTAAAGTAAACAAATAATATTTGAAGTATACCAATCCCTCTGTAGAAAATACAAATACTATTATATTTTAGGGAATGTAACTCTTTTAGGGGAAGATGATACATAAAGTACCTCCTAGAATACTCGAGTTGGATATTGAAGGGGTGAGCAACTTTTTACTCTTTGAAGTAACTGGAGAGGGAAGAAATGGCAGTGTAGGTCTGACAAGAATTCTTCAGAGCAGGTGGTACTGTTGTCCATGAATTACTAGCAAAACACTTTTGGTGTTTGCTAATGAAAACATTAAAAATATGTAAATCGAGCCAGACATGATGGCTCACGCCTGTAATGCTAGCACTTTCGGAGGCTGAGGTGGGTGGATCACTTGAGGTCAGGAGTTCGAGACCAGCCAGGCCAACATGGTGAAACCCTGTCTTTACTAAAAATACCAAAAATTAGCTGGGTGTGGTGGTGCACACCTGTAATTCCAGCTACTTGAAGGCTGAGGCAGGAGAATCGCTTGAACCTGGGAGACAGAGGTTGCAGTGAGCCAAGATTGCGCCGCTGCACTCCAGCCTAGGTGACAAGATCAAAACTCCGTCTCAAAAGAAAAAAAAAAAAAAGCAATCCTTATGCTTGCAGTGTCTACCAATAGACCGCATTTTTCTAAAAGTTTATATGGGGTATGTCAGTAGGCTACCAACTGCTAAATGTAGTGGTATCAAATACTTTATTGCATTTTATGACATGCTGATTCAAAAATTAGTAAGTGAAAAGTTGCTAATGGCTTATTTTTAATATTCTTAATACTTTTCCTAGATTATTGTTTATCCTACAACTTTGTTTTGATGGAATCTTGCCTTTTTTTTTAGCTTGCAGAGATGTAAAATTTTTAATTTATTTTTTATTATACAAGAAATAAATGCAGATATTACAGATAAAAGTGAAATGTCCTTTGATATTTCCTATCTAGGTCGTCCTCTCTGCCTTGGGGTAACCACTATTTGATACATGCTGTTATTTTTCATGTTACATAATTATTCTCTTCTATCATTTGACTGTGTCCAGAAGTTTGTCCATTTTAATCTTGTTTTGCAACAATCAGAGAGCCAGTTCACATGATGGTAGATTGTTACATATCTGTTTAATCCTGATAAGAGAGCAGAGACAATGGAATTGTACAGGATGCTAGATTAAACTTAGAGAAGGCAGAAAAGTGGAAGACAAGAACAAAAGAAGAGCAATTAATAGAAAACATTAACAGATATAGTAATTTATATCAATCAGTTTAAATGTGAGTTGTCTAAATACACAAATACACAGATACTGTCACAGAAGATTAAAAAACAAGACTAAACAAGAAATCCACTTTAAATACAAAGATGGAGAAAGATACATCACGTGTTAATGGACTGAATGTTCATGTTCCCCCTGTTCCCCAAATTTGTATGTTGAAGCCCTAACCCCCAGTGTGATAGTATTTGGAGATAGGGATCTTGGAAGATAATTAAGGTTAGGTGGCACCATGACTAACATAAGGTTAGTGTCCTTATAAGAAGGGACACAGAGAGCTTGCTCTCTTTGCCATGTGAAGATACGACTAGAAGGTAGCTGTCTACAAATGAGAAAGCCTTCCCCAGAAATTGTGATGACACCCTGATCCCAGACTTCCAGTCTTCAGAAATTTGAGAAAAAGAAAATTTATGTTGTTTAAGTCACCTAGTGTATGGTATTTTGTTAGGGTAGCCTAGATAGACTAACATATCAAACTACACTCATGAAAAGAAAGCTGGCGTAGCTATATTAATTTCATACAAAGCTGACTTCAGAACAAGGAAAATGATCAAGCATGGTGATAAAGGGGTAATTAACTTTTAATAAAAGACACCATAGAATGTATGTCTTTAACTACAAAGGAATTAAATTAGAAAATACCTGGAAAATCCCAAAATACTTGTAGATTAAGGAGCGCACTTTTAAACACATAGGTCAAAGAAGTCTCAAGAGAAAATATATTTTGAAATAAATGAAAATACAAATTATCAAAATTTGTGAGATGCGACTGGGCGCGGTGGATCATGCCTGTAATCCCAGCACTTTGGGAGGCCGAGGCGGGTGGATCATGAGGTCAGGAGTTTGAGACCATCCTGGCTAACACGATGAAACTTCATGTCTACTAAAAATACAAAAAATTAGCTGGGCATGGTGGCGGGCACCTGTAGTCCCAGCTACTTGGGAGGCAGAGGCAGGAGAATGGCATGAACCTGGGATGTGGAGCATCCAGTGAGCGGAGATGGCACCACTGCACTCCAGCCTGGGGAACAGAGCGAGACTTTGTCTCAAAAAAAAAAAAAAAAAATTGTGAGATGCAGCAAAAGCAGTGGCTAGAGGGAAATTTATAGTATTGAATGCATATATTGGAAAACGTTAAAGATCTAAAATCAATTACTACTTTAGGAAATTAGAAAAAGAGCAAATTAAATGCAAAGTAAGCAGAAGAAATAGAGTAGAAATCAATAAAATTGAAACAAAAACAATAGAGAAATTCAGTGAAACAAATGAAATTCAATGAAAAGTTAAAATTTATAAAACTTCCTGCCATAACAAAAGAAAAAACAAAAATTACTAAAATCTGAAATGAAAAGAGGTGCCATTATTATTACTCTTCTTCTGAACATTAGGACATTAGAAGGATAATAAAGGAATGTTATGAGCAATTCTGAGTGCACAAATTTGATAACAGATGAAATGGACCAATTTTGTGAAAGACACAACCTACCAAAACTTACACAAGGAGAAATAACTGCCTTGCATAAACTTATAAAATAAATTGAATCAATTATGAGCTTCCAAAACAAAGCACTGGTCTCAGATGGCTTCACTCGTGAATTCTACCATTCAAGGAGAAAGTGATGCCAGTTTTATATAGTCTATTCTAGAAAATAGAAGCAGAGGAAATGTTTTAACACATTCTGTGAGGCCAGGTGTGGTGACTCATGCCTGTAGTCCCAGCATTTTGGGAGGCTGAGGCGGGTGGATCACGATGCCAGGAGTTTGAGACCAGCCTGACCAATACGGTGAAACCCCATCTCTACTAAAAATACAAAAAAAAAAAATTAGCCAGGCATTGTGGCACGTGCCTGTAATCCCAGCTACTCGAGAGACTTAGGCAAAAGAATCACTTGAACCTGGGAGGGGGAGGATGCAGTGAGCTGAGATTGCGCCACTGCACTTCAATTCAGCCTGCATGACAAAGTAAAACTTCGTCTCAAAACAACAACAACAACAACAAAAGCATGTGAGGCCAGAATTACCCTGATAACAAAATTAGGTAAAGTTGTTACAAAAAAGGACTACAGACCAGTATCTCTCATGAACATAGCTGTAAAAATTCTCAACAGAATATTAGCAGATCTGCTGGGCATGGTGGCTCATGCCTGTAATCCCAGCACTTTGGGAGGCCAAGGTGGGTAGATCACCTGAGGTCAGGAGTTTGAGACCAGCCTGACCAACGTGGAGAAACCTTGTCTCTACTAAAAACACAAAATCTGCCGGGCATGGTGGAACATGCTGAGGCTGGAGGCTGAGGCAGGAGAATCGCTTGAACCTGGGAGGAGGATGTTGCATTGAGCCGAGATCACACCATTGCACTCCAGCCTGGGCAACAAGAGCGAAACTGTCTCAAAAAACAAAGAATATTAGCAAATCTAACACAACAATATATAACAAAAAACTATACACCACAGTCAAGTGGCATTTATTTCAGGTATGCAAGGCTGATTCAACAAATCAGTTTATACAATCCATTACATTATCACACTAAAGGAGAAAAGTCATGATCATATCAACAGAGGCAGAAAAGCCATTTGACAAAAAAGCCAACACCTATCTGTGATAAAAACAAAGCTCTCAGCCAACTAGGAATATAAGAAAACCCTTAACTTCATAAAGAATATCTACAAAAAACCTACAGCTAACATACTTAATGGTGGGACATCAGATGCTTTCCCTTGAAGAAGGGAAACAAGGCAAGTAGATTACATCATTCCTATTTAATGTTGCTCTGGAAGTTCTTGCTAATGCAATAAGACAAAATTCCTATGTCTCAACGAAAAATAATTTGGAACTAAAACCTGAATATAGCAAGTTTACAGAGAATGTATGGTTCATACACATTCAGTTACTTTCTTGTATATACCAGGGATGAACATTTGGAATTAGAAATTTAAAACATTTACATTAGCACCAAAAGAGAGCAGAGAGAGAAGGAAGGAAGGAAGGAAACGAAATTAACTTTGTACAAGATCTATATGGAAAACTACAAAAGTCTCATGAAACAAATTGAAGATAGAAATAAATAGAAGAATATTCCATGTTCATGTGTAGGAAGACTAAATATTGTTAAGGTGTTATGTCTTCCTGACTTTACAGATTCAATGAAATCTCAATAAAAATCCTAGCAAGGTACTTGTGGATGTTGACAAAATTTTAAAGTTAATGAGGGAAAGACCCAGAGTAGCTGCCAAGATACTTAAGAAGAACAAAGTTGGAGGACTGACACTGACTTTGGCGATGACTTTTTAGCTACAACACCAAAAGCATGATTCATGAAAGAAAAAAATTAGTTGGACTTTATTAAAATTAAAAACTGCTCTGTGAAGGACACTGTTAAAATGAAAAGATATGCCACAACCTGGGATAAAAATTTTGCAAAATATATATGATAAAGGATTTGTATCCAAAATATACAATGAACTCTTTAAAAATCAACAATAAGGAAAACCAATTAAAAAGTAGGTAAAAGACCATTTGGCGAGGGGTGCCCAAGATGGCTGAATAGGAACAGGTCCAGCCTCCAGCTCCCAGTGTAAGTGACACAGAAGACGAGTGATTTCTGCATTTTCAACTGAGGTATTGGATTCATCTCACTATGGCGTGTCAGACAGTCCATGCTGGTCCGTGGGTGCAGCCCAGCCAGTGAGAGCTGAAGCAGGATGAGGCATTGCCTTACCTGGGAAGCGCAAGGGGGAAGGGAATTCCTTTTCCTAGCCAAGGGAAACTGAGACACTCAACACCTGGAAAATCAGGTAACTCCCACCTTAATACTGTGCTTTACCAAGGGTCTTAGCAAACAGCACACCAGGAGATTAGATCCCACACCTGGCCCAGAGGGTCCCACGCCCACAGAGCCTCCCTCATTGCCAGCACAGCAGTCTGAGATCTAACTGCAAGGCGGCAGCGAGGCCGGGGGAGGGGCGCCCGCCATTGCTGAGGCTTAAGTAGGTAAACAAAGCTGCCGGGAAGCTCGAATTGGGTGGGGCCTGCTCCAGCTCAAGGAGGCCTGCCTGCCTGTCTCTGTAGACTCCACCTCTGGGGACAGGGCATAGCTAAACAAAAAGCAGCAGAAACCTCTGCAGATGTAAAAGTCCCTGTCTGACAACTTTGAAGAGAGCAGTGGTTCTCCCAGCACGGAGGTTGAGATCTGAGAACGGACAGACTACCTGCTCAGGTGGGTGCCTGACCCCTGAGTAGCCTAACTGGGAGACACCACCCACTAGGTGCAGACCGACACCTCACACCTCACACAGCTGAGTACACCCCTGAGATGAAGCTTCCAGAGCAAGGATCAGACAGCAACACTCGCTGTTTAGCAATATTCTAGCTTCTGCAGCCTCCGCTGCTGATACCCAGACAAACAGGGTCTGGAGTGGACCTCAAGCAAACTCCAACAGACCTGCAGCTGAGGGTCCTGACTGTTAGAAGGAAAACTAACAAACAGAAAGGACACCCACACCAAAACCCCGTCAGTACGTCACCATTATCAAAGACCAAAGGCAGACAAAACCACAAAGATGGGGAAAAAGCAGTGCAGAAAAGCTGGAAATTCAAAAATCAGAGTGCATCTCCCCCTCCAAAGGAACGCTGCTCATTGCCAGCCATGGAATAAAGCTGGACAGAGAATGACTTTGACGAGAGAAGAAGGCTTCAGTCGATCAAACTTCTCAGAGCTAAAGGAGGAACTATGTAACCAGCGCAAAGAAACTAAACGCCTTGAAAAAAGAATGAATGAATGGATAACTAGAATAATCAATGCAGAGAAGACCTTAAAAGAACTGATAGAGATGAAAACCATGACACAAGAACTACATGACAAATACACAAACTTCGGTAACCGACTCGATCAATTGGAAGAAAGAGTATCAGCGATTGAAGGTCAAATGAATGAAATGAAGCGAGAAGAGAAGTGTAGAGAAAAAAGAGTAAAAAGAAATGAACAAAGCCTCCAAGAAATATGGGATAATGTGAAAAGACCGAATCTACATCTGATTGGTGTGTGTGAAAGTGATCAATTCAACAGGAAGAGCTAACTATCCTAAATATATATGCACCCAATACAGGAGCACCCAGATTCATAAAGCAAGTCCTTAGAGAATTACAAAGAGACTTAGACTCCCATACAATAATAATGGGAGACTTCAACACCCCACTGTCAACATTAGACAGATCAACGAGACAGAAAGTTAACAAGGATATCCAGGAATTGAACTCAACTCTGCACCAAGAGGACCTAATAGACATCTACAGAACTCTCCACCCCAAATCAACAGAATATACATTCTTCTCAGCACCACGTCGCACTTATTCTAAAATTGACCACATAGTTGGAAGTAAAGCACTCCTCAGCAAATGGGAAAGAAAAGAAATTATAACAAACTGTCTCTCAGACCACAGTGCAATCAAACTAGAACTCAGAACTAAGACACTCAATCAAAACCATTCAACTACATGGACACTGAACAACCTGCTCCTGAATGACTACTGGGTACATAACGAAATGAAGGCAGAAATAAAGATGTTCTTTGAAACCAATGAGAACAAAGACACAACATAGCAGAATCTCTGGGACACATTTAAAACAGTGTGTAGAGGGAAATTTATAGCACTAAATGCCCACAAGAGAAAGCAGGAAAGATCTAAAATTGACATCCTAACATCACAATTAAAAGAACTAGAGAAGCAAGAGCAAACACATTCAAAAGTTAGCAGAAGACAAGAAATAACTAAGATCAGAGCAGAACTGAAGGAGATAGAGACATAAAAAACCCTCCAAAAAAAGCAATGAATCCAGGAGCTGGTTTTTGGAAAAGATCAACAAAATTGATAGACCGCTAGCAAGACTAATAAAGAAGAAAAGAGAGAAGAATCAAATAGATGCAATAAAAAATGATAAAGGGGATATCACCACCGACCCCACAGAAATACAAACTACCGTCAGAGAATACTGTAAACACCTCTACGCAAATAAACTAGAAAACCTAGAAGAAATGGATAATTTCCTGGACACTCACACTCTCCCAAGACTAAACCAGGAAGAAGCTGAATCCCTGAATAGACCAATAGCAGGCTCTGAAATTGAGGCAATAATTAATAGACTACCAATCAAAAAAAGTCCAGGACCACACCGATTCACAGCCGAATTCTACCAGAGGGAAAAGGAGGAGGTGGTATCATTCCTTCTGAAACTATTCCAATCAACAGAAAAAGAGGGAATCCTCCCTAACTCATTTTATGAGGCCAACATCATCCTGATACCAAAGCCTGGCAGAGACACAACAAAAAAAGAGAATTTTAGACCAATATCCCTGATGAACATCGATGCAAAAATCCTCAATAAAATACTGGCAAACCGAATCCAGCAGCACATCAAAAAGCTTATCCACCATGATCAAGTGGGCTTCATCCCTGGGATGCAAGGCTGGTTCAACATACGCAAATCAATAAACGTAATCCAGCATATAAACAGAACCAAAGACAAAAACCAGATGATTATCTCAACAGATGCAGAAAAGGCCTTTGACAAAATTCAACAGCCCTTCATGCTAAAAACTCTCAATAAATTCGGTATTGATGGAACGTATCTCAAAATAATAAGAGCTATTTATGAAAACCCACAGCCAATATCATACTGAATGGAGAAAAACTGGAAGCATTCCCTTTGAAAACTGGCACAAGACAGGGATGCCCTCTCTCACCACTCCTATTCAACATAGTGTTGGACGTTCTGGCTAGGGCAATCAGGCAAGAGAAAGAAATCAAGGGTATTCAGGTAGGAAAAGAAGAAGTCAAATTGTCCCTGTTTGCAGATGACATGATTGTATATTTAGAAAACCCCACTGTCTCAGCCCAAAATCTCCTTAAGCTGATAAGCAACTTCAGCAGTCTCAGGATACAAAATCAATGTGCAAAAATCACAAGCATTCTTAAACACCAGTAACAGACAAACAGAGAGCCAAATCATGAATGAACTCCCATCCACAATAGCTTCAAAGAGAAGAAAATACCTAGGAATCCAACTGACAAGGGATGTAAAGGACCTCTTCAAGAACTGCAAACCACTGCTCAGTGAAATAAAAGAGGACACAAACAAATGGAAGTACATACCATGCTCATGGATAGGAAGAAGAAATATTGTGAAATGGCCATACTGCCCAAGGTAATTTATAGATTCAATGCCATCCCCATCGAGCTACCAATGACTTTCTTCACAGAATTGGAAAAAAAACTGCTTTAAAGTTCATATGGAACCAAAAAAGACCCCGCATTGCCAAGAGAATCCTAAGCCAAAAGAACAAAGCTGGAGGCATCACACTACCTGACTTCAAACTATACCGCAAGGCTACAGTAACCAAAACAGCATGGTACTGGTACCAAAACAGAGATATAGACCAATGGAACAGAACAGAGTCCTCAGAAATAATACCACACATCTACAGCCATCTGATCTTTGACAAACCTGACAAAAACAAGAAACGGGGAAAGCATTCCCTATTTAATAAACGGTGCTGGGAAAATTGGCTAGCCATAAGTAGAAAGCTGAAACTGGATCCTTTCCTTACTCCTTATACAAAAATTTATTCACGATGAATTACAGACTTAAATGTTAGACCTAAAACCATAAAAATCCTAGAAGAAAACCTAGGTAATACCATTCAGGACATAGGCATGGGCAAGGGCTTCATGTCTAAAACACCAAAAGCAATGGCAACAAAAGCCAAAATTGACAAATGGGATCTAATTAAACTAAGGAGCTTCTGCACAGTAAAAGAAACTACCATCAGAGTGATTGGCAACCTACAGAATGGGAGAAAATTTTTGCAATCTACTCATCTGACAAAGGGCTATTAGAACCTACAAAGAACTCAAACAAATTTAAAAGAAAAAAACAACCCCATCAAAAAGTGGGCAAAGGATATGAACAGACACTTCTCAAAAGAAGACATTCATACAGCCAACAGACCCATGAAAAAATGCTTATCATCATTGGCCATCAGAGAAATGCAAATTAAAACCACGATGAGATACCATCTCACAGCAGTTAGAATGGCAATCATTAAAAAATCAGGAAACAACAGGTGCTGGAGAGGATGTGGAGAAATAGGAACACTTTTACAGTGTTGGTGGGACTGTAAACTTGTTCAGCCATTGTGGAAAACTGTGTGGCGATTCCTCAAGGATCTAGAACTAGAAATACCATTTGACCCAGCCATCCCATTACTAGGGATATACCCAAAGGATTATAAATCATGCTGCTATAAAGACACATGCACACGTATGTTTACTGCAGCACTATTCACAATAGCAAAGACTTGGAATCAGCCCAAATGTCCATCAGTGACAGACTGGATTAAGAAAATGTAGCACACATACACCGTGGAATACTATGTAGCCATAAAAAAGGATGAGTTCGTGTCCTTTGTAGGGACATGGATGCAGCTGGAAATCATCATTCTCAGCAAACTATCACCAGAGCAGGAAACCAAACACCACTCTTCTCACTCATAGGTGGGAATTGAACAATGAGATCACTTGGACACAGTAAGGGGATCATCACACACCGGGTCCTATTGTGGGGAAGGGGGGTAGGGATAGCATTAGGAGATATACCTGATGTAAATGACGAGTTAATGGGTGCAGCACACCAACATGGCACATGTTTACACATGTCACAAACCTGCACATTGTGCACATGTACCCTAGAGCTTAAAGTATTATAATAATAATAAAGAAGTTAGGTACAAGATCTGAGCAGGCATCTCACAAAAGAAGATATATAGATAGCAAATAAACATGAAAAAGTTGTTCATTATCATTTGTCATTAGATTATTTCAGGTTTAAATAAAGAGATATCACTATGTGTCTACCACAATGGCTGAAATTAAAATATAATACCAAAAGCTGATGAGGACGTGGAGCAACAGGAACATATAGCCGCTTTGTGTTACAGTTTGACAGCTTTTTGCAAAGCTAAATATAGCCCTACTACAGGCATACCTTGAGGATACTGTGGGTTTGGTTCCAGACAACTGCAATAAAACAAATATCCCAAGTGAGTCACAGAAATTGTTTGATATCCCAGTACATGTAAAAGCTTTGTTTACACTATAGTCTAGTAACTATATAGCATTAATTCTAAAAATGTACATACCTTATTTAAAACAAACCTTATTACTAAAAAATGCTGAGATGCCTAATCTGAGCCATCAGCAATTTGTAATTTTTTGCTGGTGGAAGGTCTTGTCAGTGTTAATGACTGCTGACTGATCAGGGTAGTGATTGTTCGAGGTTCTTGCGGCTGTGGCCATTTCTTTTTTTTTTTTTTTTTTTTTTGAGACGGAGTCTCACTGTGTCTCCCAGGCTGGAGTGCAGTGGTGTGATCTCGGCTCACTGCAAGCTCCGCCTCCCGGGTTCACGCCATTCTCCCGCCTCAGCCTCCCAAGTAGCTGGGACTACAGGCGCCCGCCACCGTGCCCAGCTAATTTTTTGTATTTTTAGTAGAGACGGGGTTTCACCATGTTAGCCAGGATAGTCTCGATCTCCTGACCTCGTGATCCACCCGCCTCGGCCTCCCAAAGTGCTGGGATTACAGGCTTGAGCCACCGCGCCCGGCCGGCCATTTCTTAAAATAAGACAGTGAAGTTTGTCACATCGATTCACTCTTACTTTCACCAGTCGATTTCTCAGTAGCATGGTAAGATGCTGTTTGATAGCTTTCTACCCACAGTAGAACTTCTTTCAAAATAGGAGTTACTCCTCTCAAACCCTGCCACTGCTATGTCAAAAATGTTTATATAATATTCTCAATCTTTTCATTTCAACCATGTTCACTGCATCTTCACTGGAAGAAGATTCCATCTCAAGAAACCATTTTTTTCTCATCCATGGGAAGTAACTCCTCATCTGTTCAAGTTGTATCATGAGATTGTATCGATTCAGTCACATCTTCAGGCTTCACTCCTAGTTCTCTTGATATTTCTACCACCTGTGTGGTTACTTGAACCCCCCCCCTCAGAGTCATCCAAGAGGTTTAGAACCAAATTCTTGCACACTCCTGTTAATGTTGATATTTTGACCTCCTCCCATGAATCACACATGTTCTTAATGGCATCTAGAGTGGTGAATAATTTCCAGAAGGTTTTCAATGTACTTGAAATCCCAAATCCGTCAGAACAGCCATCTCTGATCTTTTTGTCACCAGGGACCGGTTTGGTGGAAGATAGTTTTTCCATCGACCCACGCCATGGCTAGGGGGATGGTTTTGGGATGAAACTGTCCTACCTCAGATCATCAGGCATTAGATTCTCATAAGGATTATGAAACCTAGATCTCTCCCATGTGCAGTTCACAAAAGTGTTTGTGCTCCTGTGAGAATCTAATGCTGCTGATCTGACAGGAGGCAGAGCTCAGGCCGTAATGCTCACTGGCCTGCTGTTCACCTCCTGTGGTGTGACCCACTTCCTAACAGGCCATGGACTGGTACCAGAGCACAGGCAGAGCAGATTTTAGTACGATAAGGACCCTAGGATTGCTGGAATGGTAAATGAGCACTGGTTTTAACTTAAGGTCACCAGCTGCATTAGCCCTTAACAAGACAGTCTTTCTGTCCTTCGAAGCTTTGAAGCCAGACATTGACTTCTCTAGCTATGAAAGTCCCTAGATGGCCTTTCTTCCAATAGAAGGCTGTTTTGTCTACATTGAAAATTTGCTGTTTAGCATTGTCACCTTTATCAATATCTTAGCTAGATCTGGATAACTTGTTGCAGCTTCTGCCTCAGCACTTATTGCTTCCCCTTGCACTTTTATGTTATGGAGATAACTTCTTTCCTTAAAGCTCATGAACCAACCTCTGCTAGCTTCACACTTTTCTTTTGCAGCTTCCTCACCTCTGTCAGTGTTCATAGAATTGAAAAGAGTTAAAGCCTTGGGGATTAGCCTTTGGCTTAGAGGAATGTTGTGGTTGTGTCTTAGTCCATTTTCCGTTCTTAGAATAACTAAAACTCTGTAATTTATAAAGAAGACGAATTTCTTTCTACATTTATTGAGCCAGGAATTCCAAGATTGAGAAGCTGCATCTTGTGAGGGCCCTCTTGCTGCTGGTGACTCTGAAGAATTCCAAAGTGGCACAGGCCATCACATGGTGAAGGGTCTGAGAGGAAGATCTCTCTTCCTCTTATAAATTCACCAGTCCCATTCCAATGATAACCCAATACTCCATTAATTAATGAATGGAGTAAGCCATTTTTCTTTCCTTTTTTTTTTTTTTTTTTTTTTAAGATGGAGTTTTGCTCTTGTTGTCCAAGCTGGAGTGCAGTGGCACAATCTTGACTCACTGCAACCTCCACCTCCTGGGTTCAAGCGATTCTCCCACCTCAGCCTCCTGAGTAGCTGGGATTACAGGTGTGTGCCACCATGCCCGCCTAATTGTTTGTATTTTTAGTAGACACGGGGTTTCACCATGTTAGCCCAGCTGGTCTTTAACTCCTGACCTCAGGTGATCTCCCCATCTCGGCCTCCCAAAGTGCTAGGATTACAGGCTTGAGCCACCGCGCCCAGACGCCATTTTTCATTCATTAGAGCACAGTCCTCGTGACCCAATCACCTCTTAAAATCCTTGCCTCTCAATACTGCCATGTTTTGTGGATTGAGTTTCAACATGGATTTTGGAGGACACTCATTCAAACCATAGCAGGCTGGTTTGATCTTCTCACGAGAAAACTAAAACTTTCTCCATTGATCAGCAATAAGGCTGTTTCCCTTTCTTACCATTTATATGTTTGCTAGAGCAGCATTTTTAATTTTTTTCAAGATTTTTCTTTGTATTCATTATTTGGGTAACTATTGGTGCCAGACTCCCAACTTTTGTCCTATTTTGACTTTTGACATGACTTTTTTCACGAAATTTAATTCTTTCTCAGCTTTTGATTTAAAGTGAGAAATATGTGATTATTCTTTCATCTGAACACTTAGAGGTCATCGTAGGGTTAGTAGTTGGCCTATTTCAATATTGTTGTGTCTCAGGGACTAGGGAGGCTTAAGAAGAGGGAGGCAAGGGAATAGCTGGTTGGTGGAGCAGTCAGAATACACAAAACATGTATTACTTAAGTTTGCTGTTTTATATGGATGTAGTTCTTGATTCCTCTAAACAATTAGACTGATCGCTGATTACACATCAACATAACAGACATAATAATGAAAAGTTTTGAAATGTGAAAATTATCAAAATGTGATATAGGGACACAAAGTGAGCATGAGCTGTTGGAGAAATTGTAGTGGTAGACTTGCTCAACACAAGATTACCAAAAACCTTCCATTTGTACAACAGACAATATCTATAAAACACGATAAAGGGAAACTCATTAAAATAAAGCATGCTTTTATATGATCTAGCATTACACTCCTAGGTATTGGCCCAAATGCGTTGAAAATATGTCTATACAAAATCCTGCATATGAATGCTTATAGCAGCATTATGTATAATTGCCCAAAATTGGAAGCAACACAGATATTCTTCAGTAAATAAATGGATAAACAAAATGAGGTACATTTGTACAATGGAATAATATTTTGCAAAAATATTTGGAGCGATGAAGCTATGAAAAGACATGGAAGAACCGTAATGCCAGTTACTCAGTTGGAGAAGCCAGTCTGAAAGTGCTATATGCTATATGATTCTAACTATATGAATTCTGGAAAAGGCAAAACTACAGAGGTGGTAAAAATATCAGTGGTTGCCAGAGGTTGAGACTGAGAAGGGAGAATGGAAGCAATGCATAGGTTGCCCAATGAGGACTGACTTTCTTAACATAGAGGTGAGACCAAGCATATTGTTTATAACTGAGAATCTGCCCAACTCACAAAGCAAAACCCAAATGCACTATACAGGAGATACACCAATACAAGATGATTCAGAAAGGGTAAACATAAAGGGATGGGAAAAAGTGTATTAAATGGAATTCTTTTGCCCATGTTTAGAGTGGGTGGTCTTATTAAGTTTTAAGAGTTTTTGTATATTCTGAATACAAGTCCTTTCTTAAACGTATGTTTACAAATAGTTTCAGTCTATGGCTTGTCTGTTTTTATTTTCTTAACGGCATCTTAAAGCACAAAAATTTGAAATTTTAATGGCATTCTATTTATTAACGATTTCTTTCATGGATTGTGTTTTTGATGCCATATCTAAAAACTCTTTGCCAAACCAAAGCACAAAAAATTTTCTTCTAGAAGTTTCACAGTTTTAACTTTTTGTTGTTGTTGTTGTTGTTTTGAGATGGAGCCTCGCTCTGTCACACCCAGGCTGGAGTGCAGTGGTGTGATCTCTGCTCACTGCAACCTCTGCCTGTTGGGTTCAAGCGATTCTCCCACCTCAGTCTCCCAAGTAGCTGGGATTACAGGCGCCTGCCACCATGCCTGGCTAATTTTTTTGTATTTTTAGTAGAGATGGGGTTTCGCTATATTGGCCAGGCTGGTCTCGAACTCCCGACCTCAGGTGATCCACCCGCCTTGTCCTCCCAAAGTGCTGGGATTACAGGCGTGGGCCACCACACCTAGCTCATAGTTTTAGCTTTTATGTTTATGTATGTAAACTATTTTGAGTTAAATTTTGTGTAGAATATGATATAAGGAGATAGTTTTGATTTTAATACGCAGAATAAAATAAATATCCAAATCCATAGTGATATAAAATTACAATCAACTAAATGTGAGAGAATGGATAATTCTTCCTTATAGAAGTATTACAACTAATAAATGTAGAAGAAAAGTTGTCTTTAAGCAAATACCCTAGTAATAATTTTGTAGACACACAGTAATAATTTAGCGTCTTCTGAAGGATGCTAAAATTAGTGGGTGAAAATTCAGAATGAAATAGGATCTTTGCATCATCTAAAATTATATTTTGTATTTATTACTTACACAGGAAATACAGTAACTTTATAGTGGAGAAACCCAGCAGACACCACCTTATTCATGTGGTCAAGGTTAATATCACAGGTAATCAGATAAAAGGTCTCAATAATGAAAATCTCTTTATATGATATAATTAGAAAGACACAACATTGTTTCTGTAGTATTTTTGCCAAAAATGCATAACCTCATTCTAATCATGAGAAAATGTCAGACAAATGTAAATGAAGTTTATCCGATGAAATAAGTTGTCAGTACTTTTCAAATGTGTCAAGGTTATGAAATACAAGGAAAGTCCGAGAAACTCAAATTGGAGGAAACTAAAAAGAAATAATAACTACTTGTAAGGTGGGATCCTACATAAGTTCCTTTAACTGAAAAAGAACAATACTGGAAAAATTGGTGAAATTTGAATAGGGTCTACAGTTTAGTTAATGCCATTATATCAATGTTAGTTTACTGGTTTCAATAATTTTAATATAATTATTATAAAATGTTACACATAATGGTATCATGATAACTGACTCGGAGCTTGTAGATGAGGCAGACTGAAACAATTTAAAACCTTTAGGTGGGGAGGGGCGAAAACAGAGTGGGAGTAAGAGAATAAAAATGACAAACCGTAAACATAACACTTTTCTAGTAATATGACCGTGCAAATCAAAATGAAGGAATCTAATGCAAAGATAGCCAAGGCAAGCAGATTTTGTTTTTTGGCTCTCCCGTTCTTGCTTTCTAACAGAATTGATTTTTGTTTTGGTAATCCACTCTTGGCTACACAGCCATGCATTTAGCTAAACCAAACATGCTTATCTGAATCCTCTTTAGTGATTTATTAAATAATATATTTGATGCCGTATTTACTTATTATGTATCTTCTGAGGAACTTTGGGGAAATGTTTTTTTCACTGATTAAAAAAATGCCAGGAAGAAGTGGCTTCTCTTGTTCTGGTGGATATTACTTGGTCTGCATGGGACATCTGGAACTGCTTAGCCATTTTGTAACCATAAGGAGAGCTTGCCATGGACAAATCTGGGATGTTTAATATGGCAGAAACACAAAAGAAAAAGAGCAAATTCTGATAATGTTATTGAGCAAGTGAATTAATTTATTCTAGAGCTTTCCTACTTGGGAACATAATATGTAAGATAGTAAATTTTCCTTCTGGTTTAAGCTGATTGAGACAGGTTTTATGTTGCTTGAAACTGAAAGCATCCTAGCTGGTTAGCAACACCTAACAAAATCATGAAGTGGAACATTTATTTAGTCTTGATCAAATTAGTTTTATAGAATAGTGTGACAGAGGCTTTTGTAGGGACATGGATGCAGCTGGAAACCATCATTCTCAGCAAACTATCACAAGAACAGAAAACCAAATACCACATGTTCTCACTCATAGGTGGGAATTGAACAATGAGATCACTTGGACACAATAAGGGGATCATCACACACCGGGTCCTATTGTGGGGAATGGGGGGAGGGATAGCATTAGGAGATATACTTAACGTAAATGACGAGTTAATGGGTGCAGCACACCAACATGGCACATGTATACATATGTAACAAACCTGCACGTTGTGCACATGTACCCTAGAACTTAAAGTATAATAAAAAAATAAAATAAAATAAAATGGATATTTTGAAGATGTTTGAAAAAACAAATTTCTTTTAAAAGACTTTTTATCTGTGTTTTGAAACCAAGTGTTGCTCTGTTGCCCAGGTTGGAGTACAGTGGCGTGATCTTGGCTCACTGCAATCTGCTCTTCCCGGATTCAAGAGATTCTCCTGCCTTAGCCTCCTGAGCAGCTGGGATTACAGACACCCACCAACACACCTGGCTAATTTTTTGTATTTTTAGTAGAGACGGGTTTTTGCCATGTTGGCCAGGCTGGTCTTGAACTCGTGACCTCAAGTGATCCACCTGCTTTGGCCTCCCAAAGTGCTGGGATTACAGGTGTGAGCCACCATGCCTTACCAATTTTTGTGTTTTTAGTAGAGACCATGTTTCACCATGTTGTCCAGCCTGGCCCTGAACTCCTGGGCTCAAGCAATCCACAAGCCTCAGCCTCCCAAAGTGGTGGGATTCCAGGAGACAACCAACTCACCCGGCCTTTTTTTTTTTTTTTTTTTTTTTTGAGATAAGGTCTCACTTTTGCAAAGGCTGGAGTTCAGTGGCTTTGAACTCCTGGGCTTAAGCCATCTTTCTCTCTCACGAATAGCTAGGACTACAGGTGCCTGCCACCATGCTGACTAACTTTTTTTTTTTTTTTTAGAAATGGAATTTTGCTATGTTGCCCAGGCTGGTCTTGAGGTCTTGGTCTCAAGACATTCTCCTGCCTGGGCCTCCCAAAGCACTGGGATTACAGGTGTGGGCCACCATGCCTGGTTAAAAAGAGCAAGGACCTTTAAAACAAAAATAGGAACAAATGAACCAACATTTGGTTATGAAATTGAATTAATTACAGATTCCATATAGGATTAAATATAATAATTTCAACACAATTTCTACAAGTAGGATAAGTTTTGACTGGCAACAGTCAGAGAGAATGAACTGAAAGACAGTTGAAAAATTTACCCAGAAAGATTAAGAGGTAAAAATTATGAAGCATGGATAAGAAATGTAGAGGAGAGATTGAAGGACCCTACCATATGTCACATAGAAGTTTGTGATAAAAAGAATGAAAGAATGTAAATAAGTAATATCTGAATAGATTATAGCTGAAAAATCTCCAGAATGGAGAAAAACAGAAGTCTTTGGAAAAGCATGTACACTAAATGCTGTGCAGGATAAAAAAGCTAAATGTGCTAAATCCACAACACGACATAAGTTTTTGATTTGTTTTGTTTTTGAGATGAGCTCTCACTCTGTCACCCAGGCTGGAGTGCAGTGGCAGAGTCATGGCTCACTGTAGCCTCAACTTCTTGAGCTCAAGTAATCCTTTCACCTCAGCCTCCCAAGTAGCTTGGACTACAGGTGTGCACCACCATGCCCAGCTAATGTATTTTTTATTTTTATTTTTGTAGAAACAAGGTATTACCATGTTGTCCAGGCTGCTCTCAGACTCCTGGCCTCAAGCAATCCTCTTGCCTTGGCCTCCAAAAATCCTAGGATTACAAGCATTAGCCACTATGCTCAGCATATATAGTTTAGTGAAACTACAACACATTAAAGAGAAAATATTCAAAGATACCAAGAGAAAGGATAGTAACCTAAGGACAGTAATTATATATATCATCAGAAACAGTAGACATTGGTGCTGAGGGGTAAAAGGGATCATCAATCTTGAATGACATAACCAGCTAAAGTATTACTCAAGAATGAGGACAAAATAAATGTTGTAGCCTGGGCAGCAAAGTGAGAACCCATCTCTACAAAAATAAAAATTAAAAAAAAAACTAGCTGAGTATGGTGGGACATGCCTGTAGTACCAGCGACTTGAGAGGCTAAGGCAGAGGATTGCTTATACCTGGAGTTCAAGGTTGCAGCTAACTATTCACTATATTCTATCAAGCCTGGGTGACAGTGAGTGACCATCTTTAAATAAATAAATAAACTTTCTGACATATAAAAACTAAAAATCTTTCCCACTTACACACTTTCCCTAAAATAAGAGTTAACAGATATAACTTCAACCAGAAGAAAAGTTAATCCAGGGGAGGATGGGGTTAAGGAATCAGCCATGAGCACATAAATTTATTTAAAATCAGTTGTGGAAAGAAGAATGTAAAGACATTTAGAAAGAAAAAGTGTTTCTTGAAGAGATGTCACAGGGATGTCATACTTCAGAACAACTGGCTATTCAATTTAAAAATGCAATATATGTTTAAAGGAAAATTACCTGCAAGGTTACAAAGTTTGTATTAGCCTATTGATAGTGGGGACAAAAAAGCAAATTTTTCACATTGATATCATGCACAAAAGTGCATATGTTCAGACAGTTGTATTACATAAGTAAGTAATAGACATTTTGTAGAAAGTTAACTTTTGAGAAATACTCTTTTTTTTGTTGTTGTTTGTTTTTTGAGACAGAAATTTGCTCTTCTTTCCCAGGCTTAAGTGCAATGGCACGATCTTGGCTCACTATAATCTCCGCATCCCAGTTTCAAGTGATTCTCCCACCTAGGCCTTCTGTGTATCTGGGATTACAGGCATGTGCCACCACATCCTGTCTCAGGTAGATTACCTCAGGTAATCTACCGACCTTGGCCTCCCAAAGTGCTGAGATTACAGGCATGATCCACTGCACTGGGCCAGGTTTTTTTTTTTTTTTTTTTTTTTTTTAATTTTTAAAATATAAGACAAGATTTCCCTTATTTTTAGCTTATATCTGGGTCAAAGTGTTTTCTGGTTGGTTTGTTCTTTGACTGTGGAACATGATATTCATACTTAGTATAATGATAGCAAAGGGTTGTATTTGCTTCAGGACAGTTGCATATTACAAAGAAGCCAATGTTTTTTGCTTTTCCAAAAAAAAAAAAAAATGTTTAGCAGGCCAGGCATGGTGGCTCACGCCTGTAATCCCAGCACTTTGGGAGGCCAAGGCAGTCAGATCACGAGGTCAGGAGTTCTAGACCAGCCTGGCCAATATGGTGAAACCCCATCTCTACTAAAAAATACAAAAATTAGCCGGGTGTGGTGGCACGTGCCTGTAGTCCCACCTACTCTGGAGGGTGAGGTAGAGAATTGCTTGCACCCAGGAGGCGAAGGTTGCAGTGAGCTGAGATCAAGCTACTGCACTCCAGCCTGGGCAACAGAGTGAGACTCCATCTCAAAAAAAAAAAAAAAAAAAAAGAGGTTTAGCAAGTAGACAAAAACAAAAAGTATCTTAAAGATAATAGAAAGAGTTCTAAATATTTTTTTAATTTTAAATGTGCCAATTTAAATTATAAATTTCTGTCTATAGAAAAAGAAGACATCTTTAGACAGAGTCTATTAGAAGGCAACCCACAGAGTGGGAGAAAGTATTTATGGTAACTATCCAACGAAGAATTCACATCTCAAATGCATAAAGAGCTCTCCTTAAATCAACAATTAGAAGACATTCATCCTAATTTAAAATTATAGGCCGGGCGCAGTGGCTCATGCCTGTAATACCAGCACTCTGGGAGGCTGAGGCAGGCAGATCACCTGAGGTCAGGATTTCGAGACTAGCCTGGCCAACATGGCGAAATCCCGCCTCTACTGAAAATACAAAAATTAGCTGGGCATGGCGGTGTGTGCCTCTAATCCCAGCTACTCGGGCAGCTGAGGCAGAATCGCTTAAACCCAGGAGGCAGATTTTGCAGTGAGCCAAGATCGAGCCATTGCATACACCCTGGGAGACAGAGTGAGACTCCATCTCAAAAAAAAAAAAAAAAAAAAAAAATTACATTGGTGGGCAGGCGCTGTGGCTCGCACCTGTAATCCCAGCACTTTGGGAGGCTGAGACGGGTGGATCAGTTGAGGTCAGGAGTTTAAGACCAACCTGGCCAATATGGTGAAACCCTGTCTGTCCTAAAAATACAAAAATTAGCCAGGCGTGGTGCCTGTAGCTCCAGCTACTTGGGAGGCTGAAGCAGGAGAATCACTTGAACCTGGGAGGTGAAGGTTGCTGTGAGCCAAGCTTGCACCACTGCACTCCAGCCTGGGTGACAGAGCAAGACTCTGTCTCAAAAAATAATAAATAAATAAATAAATAAATAAGTAAAATTTTAAAAATTATATTGGTTAGAAGACTTCAGAACCCAGGTGCAGTGGTGATGCCTGTAATCCCAGTGATGTGGGAGGATTGTTAGAGCCCAATAATTTGAGACTGCAGTGATCCCACCACTGCACTCTAGCCTGGGTGACAGAGTGAGACCCTATTTCTTAAAAAATCAAACCAAACAAACGAACAAAAAAAAGAAGGCTCTTCACGTTAGAGAATAAATATCTTGAAAATGTTTTAAATATCTCTTCATATTAGAGAATAAATATCTTGAAAATGTTTTAAAGGAAGGAGAGAACTTCTAGTTGCAGACTAAGAATAGACATACTTCTCTCTATTCTTTCTGTTAGTTGTAGCTTAAAACTTTGCACATTATATGTGATACACGTGTTAGGAAATGTCTGAAAAGTGGAGCGAAGGCAGCAGACTGCCTAGGGACTTTGGGACGCAAAGAGGGACACAGCAGTTTTCTTTTTGCCTTGTATATACCAGACTGGATGCTAGAGAAGCTTGTAACCTTAAAAACACCAGGCCGGGCGCGGTGGCTCAAGCCTGTAATCCCAGCACTTTGGGAGGCCGAGACGGGCGGATCACGAGGTCGGGAGATCGAGACCATCCTGGCTAACACGGTAAAACCCCGTCTCTACTAAAAAAATACAAAAAACTAGCCGGGCGAGGTGGCGGGCGCCTGTAGTCCCAGCTACTCGGGAGGCTGAGGCAGGAGAATGGCGTGAACCCAGGAGGCGGAGCTTGCAGTGAGCTGAGATCCGGCCACTGCACTCCAGCCTGGGTGACAGAGCGAGACTCCGTCTCAAAAAAAAAAAAAAAAAAAAGAAAACACCAATGGAAGGCAAGTCTCCCAAAACTTGGCTCTATCAAAAGGATGAGGAAAGAGGCAACACTGTAAGACAGAAAATTTTTCAACTATAACCACCCTACTACACCTTAACACAATGGAAAAAGTACCACCCTACCACTACTGCTGTCCAAAAAGGCCAAAAGTGGTAGACCTCAGGTTCTACCCTTGTTGAGCTATAACATGGTGTCCTGCCCCTGGGGTGATCAGAGAAGACTGAGTTGGGAGTCAGGACTTTCTTCCCTGCCAGCAGTAAGAAGCCATGTGGTGGCTCTGAACTTACATACCCACCCAGTGGTAAAGAGGCAACCCTGTTCATTAGAGGAAGCCACGTCAGAACTTTCACCACCATCCAGGGGTAAGGAGGCCTCCTACTCTTGACTGTAGAATCAGTGGAGGCCACCTGGCAATCAGTAACAAGGTGCTCCTTCCTTTCTTAGCCAGACTGATGTCAGTGGAGGCCTTTGAAGAGGCTGAAATTCCCCAGCTGCCCAGATGTCACAAAGCACTTCTGTTTCCCTACCCCTGGGTGTCAAAAAGGCTGAGCAGGAAATGTGGACTTTCACCACTACCTGTGGTAGTAATGAGACTGTGCCCCATTTTCCTTCCATCAGAATGGTGTCCAAGGTGGCCTGCTAAAACAGAAGATTTGAGTAAGATCTAGAGTGTTATAATAACCAAAATGTCCGGGGTACAATACATGCCCCACCAAGAACTAGAAAAATCTGAACTTTAATGAAAAAAGACAACACACAGCAGCAACATCAAGATAAAACAGGGCCAGGAGCAGTGGCTCATGCCTATAATCCCAGCATCTTGGGAGGCCAAAGCAGGTGGATCATATGAGGTCAAGAGTTCGAGACCAGCCTGGCTAACATGGTGAAACCCCATCTCTACTAAAAATACAAAAATTAGCTGGGGGTGGTGGCAGGTGCCTGTAATCCCAGCTACTAGGGAGGCAGAGGTAGGAGAATCGCTGGAACAAGAGCGCCAAATGTGGCAGTGAGCAAGATTGTGCCATTGCACTCCGCCTGGGTGACAGAGCAAGACAATGTTTAACTCAGCAATTGCAAACATGCCTGAAACAAATGAAAATAGAAAGTCTCAGCAAAGAAATAGAAAATATAAAGAAGAATCATATTGAAAAGTTTAAAATAAGAGGCACAATAACCAGATTCAAGATTCGGTGATGGGCTCAATAGCAAAATGAAGAGGGCAGAGGAAAGAATCAGCGAACTTGCAGATAGAACAATAGATACGGCTAGGCACAGTGGTTCACGCCTGTAATCCCAGCACTTTGGGAGGCTGAGGTGGATGGATCATGAGGTCAAGAGATTGAGAACATCCTGGCCAACATGGTGAAACCCTGTCTCTACTAAAAATACAAAAAATACAAAAATTAGCTGGGCGTGGTGGTGTGCACCTGTAGTCTCAGCTACTCGGGAAGCTGAGGCAGGAGAATCGCTTGAACACAGGAGGCGGAAGTTGCAGTGAGCCAAGATCGTGCCATTGCACTCTAGCCTGGAGACAGAGTGAGACTCAGTCTCAAAAAAAAAAAAACAAAACAAAACAAAACAAAACAAAAAACAGAAAAACAAAGAACAATAGATATTCCCTAATCTGATTAACAGAGACAAAATATGATGAAATCAAATGAACAGAGCCTCAAAGACCTATGGTTCTGTAATAAAAGATCTATATTTGTGTCATCAAAGTCCCAGAAAGAGAGGAGAAAGAGGGTGGGTTTTAAAATAGTGGCTGAACATTTCCCAAATTTGGTAAAAAGCATAAACCTACAGGTTCGAGAAGCTGAGAGAACCCCAGCTCGGGAAAGGATACACCTAAATAAGCCTACACCAAGACACATTGTAAGTAAACTGAAAACAGAAGGCAAAGAAAAAGTCTTAAAAGCATTGTGAGAGAAAGGATACCTTACCTACCGGAAAAAACAGTTGGGAGGACAGTAGATTTTCATGAAGTATCAAGGAGGCTGGAAGGAAGTGGCTCAACATTTTTCAGTTGCTCAGCGAACTGTCAGCCCTGTCAGATACCATTTATCTGGTAAAATTACCCCTTAGGAACGAGGGGGAAATAAATACATATTAGATGAAGGAAAACTAAGAGAGTTTGTTGCTAGCAGACCTACCCTAAAAGAAGGCTAAAGAAAGTTCCTGGCTGGGTGCAGTCTCACTCCTGTAATCCCAACACTTTGGGAGACTGAGGCCTGCCAAGCTGAGGCCAGGAGGACAGCTTGAAACCTGGAGTTCAAGATAAGCCTGGGCAATAAAGTGAGGCCACATTCTCTATTTAAAAAAAAGAAAGTCCTGAAACGTAAAGGGAATCATGAAAGAAGGAATCTTGGAACATTACGAAAGAAGGACAACAGGAAAGAGCAAAAATGTGACCAAATACAAGACTGGGTATGTTGACTCACACCCGTAATCCCAACACTTAAGGAGGTTGAGGTGAGAGGACTGCTTGAAGCCAGGAGTTTGAGACGAGTCTGGGCAACATGGCGAGACCCTGTCTCTACAAAAAATAAATTAGCCAGGTGTGGTGTCATGCGCCTGTAGTCCTAGTTACTAAGGAGCCTAAGGCAGGAAGATTGCTTGACCCAGGAATTTGAGATTATGGTGAGCCATGATCAATGCCACTGCACTCCACCCAGGGTGGAGTGAGACCCTGTCTCAAAAAAGAGACAGAATCAGACCCTGTCTTTAAAAAAAAAAAGAAAAGAAAAGAAAGAAAAGGAAGATATATGACCAAATACAATAGTTTCCTTCTTGAATTTTCTAAGTTATGTGTCCATGATTGAAGCAAAACGTATAACGATGTATGATTTGATTCTCAGTGATGTAGAGGAAATATTTAAGACAATTATAAATGGGGAAAGGTAAAGATATTTAAAGGAAGGTAGGGTTTTACTTCATTCAAACTGATAAAATGTTAATACCAGTAGACTGGTAAGTTATATAAGTGTTATGTAAATGTAATAAAGCAATCACATACAAAAAACGTATATAAAGAGATATGCCGTCAATCCCTAGATGTATTCCTTGAAGGTTGGGAATATATCTATATTTGTATATTGATAAACATTTATGTAACATTAGAGATATATAATATATAAAAATGTTTCAGAAAACATTAAAGATATTTTAAAAGTAAATTCTTTCTAGGCTAGGGTAGCAAATGATAATGTAAGGAAATTGTAGCCTAGTCTTATGAACATAGATGCAAAATCCAACAGAAAATACTAGAAAAACAATTCATACCACTTATACATATAGTATAAGAAATTTACAATACTGAAATTCAATTTCTTCCCTCTTGGCATTTGTGTTATTGTCAGGTCTTTTATTTTGACAAATGTTACAAACTCCACACTATATTGTTTTTATTCTAACTTAAATAGACTTTTCAATATATATATGTGTATATTTTATTTATTTGTTTGTTTGTTTGTTTGAAATAGGGTCTTGCTCTGTTGCCCAGGCTGCAGTGCAACGGCACAGTCATAGCTCATTGCAGCCTTGAACTCCTGGTCTCAAGTGATCCTCCCACCTCACCCTCAAAAAGTGCTGGAATTACAGGCATGAGCCACCGGCCTGCCTTTTTATTGGAACATTTAGTTCATTTGTGTTTACAGTAGACAGGCTTCTAAAACCCTGTTCAATAATTTTCACCTCCTGGTATCCCTGGCTTTGTGTTATCCCCTTCCCATTAGGTGTGGACCAGGGAACTTATGACTTGTTTGTAATGAATCAATAGAACAAAGGGACATGACTTCTGAGACTAGGTTGCAAAAGACTGTGACTCCTATCTTGCTGTCATTCTGTTGCTCTTTCTCCTTTGCTTACTTTGACGAGGTCAACTGCTATGTTGTGATTGTCCATATTGTAGTTTCTTATCACTAAGGGTGACTGCTTCTAACAGCCCGTGAGGAACTAAATTATTATTATTGTTTTTTGAGATGGAGTCCCAGTCTGTCACCCAGAGTGGAGTGCAGTGGGCCAGTCTTGGCTCACTGCAACCTCCACCTCCCGGGTTCAAGCGATTCTCCTGTCTTAGCCTCCCGAGTAGCTTGGATTACAAGCATGTGCCACCATGCCTGGCTAATTTTTGTATTTTTAGTAGACATGGGGTTTCACCACGTTTGCCAGGCTGGTCTTGAACTCCTGACCTCAGGTAGTCCGCCTGCCTTGGCCTCCCAAAGTGCTGGGATTACAGGCTTGAGCCACCGCACTTGACCACTTTTTAAATTTTATTTTTATTTTTTGGAGACGGAGTCTCGCTCTGGTTGCCCAGGCTGGAGTGCAGTGGCGCGATCTCAGCTCACTGCAACCTCCGCCTCCTGGGATCAGTCAGTTCTCTACCTCAGCCTTCCGAGTACCCGGGATTACAGGCGCCTGCCAGGCTATTTTTCTTTTTTTTTTTTTTTTTTTTGTAGAGATGGGGTTTCACCATCTTGGCCAGGCTGGTCTTGAACTCCTGACCTTGTGATCTACCTGCCTCGGCCTCCCAAAGTGCTGGGATTACAGGCGTGAGCCATCGCACCCGGCCTTTTTATTTTTATAGTGAAAATATAAGTACTTAGGAAAAAAAAAGGAAAGTATTAAAATGAAAATTTAAAACCCCACCACCCAGAGATAACCACTTGTGACCTTTTTTGTATTACTTAACCTTGATCCTAACTCTATGACATGTGCTAGAAAATATGAAATTATGATCCTAATTTTATGAAGTGTTTATATATACATTTTACATATATGCTTATAATGTTCTTTATGATTATACTATATAATGAGCTCTGCTTGTTTTACTCTTCGCTGTATTTTTCTCATAACTAGGTAATATTAGAAAAAACATTTTCAAGGCTACTGGACTATTAACAAAGTAGGAGTACCATCATTTATTTAACAATTTTTCTGTTATTGGCTATTGAGGTTGTTTCCAGTCTTTCACTCTTAAAAACAGCACCATGATCAATGTCTTTATATAAATTCCTAGAAATAGAGACACTAGGTCAAAGAGTGTAAGTGTTTTGTTTTGTTTTGTTTTGTTTGAGATTTTAGCCCAGGCTGAAATGCAGTGGTGAAATCATGGCTCACTGCAGCCTCAACCTCCCTGGCTCAAGTGATCCTCCCACCTTAACCTCCTAAGTAGCTGAGACTACAGGTGTGCCCCACCACGCCTGGTTAAGTTTTTGTATTTTTTTTAGAGACGGGGTTTTGTCCTGTTGCCCAGACTGGTCTAAAACTTCTGGACTCAAGCAAATCCACTCACCTTGACCTCCCAGAGTGCTGGAATTACAGGTATGAGCCACCTTGCCTGGCCACTAAGGCTCTTGATTCATATTGCCAAATGCCTTTCCAGAAAAGTTGAAGCAATTTCTACCCCCACCAGCAGTGTATGAGAGTGCCCATTTTATGGAACCCTTGCCAACAATGAGCATTTTTAAAAATTTTGTCTATTTGATAAAAAATTCTTGTTTTAATTTATATTTCTAGGATTATAAGTGAAATGGAACTTTTTTTTATAGATTACTGGCTGTTTGTGTTTCTTATTTTGTGAATTTTCTCTTTGTTTCCTTGATCATTATTCTAGAACAATACTGAATAGGCACCTAATGCGAACTATGTATGTAATTTTATAATAAATTTTCTTATGGCCTCGTTAAACAAGTAAAAAGAAACAGGTGAAATAAATTTTAATGATAAAATTATTTTAGTAATAGCAATCTTAATAATAAAATTTATTTAACTAAATACACCCCAACTATTATCATTTCAACACTGGCACTGGCTACATTTCAAGTGCTCTTGTGAGCAGTGGCTACCATATTAGACAGTGCAGATTCAGAACATTTCTGAATGTTCTGGAAAGTTCAACTGGACAGCACTAGCATGGAGCTACAGCTTTTGATTTTTTTTTTATAAGGAAACTTTATATGTTTAGTTTTTTGTCTATCCTATTTGTTGTAGTTTTTTCCAGTATGCCATTAACCTTTTAATTTTGTTTATTCTTTTTATTTACTTATATTCAAACAATATAGGTGGATCTGTCATTCCCTTTGTTGTCTCTTCCATTGTTTTAGGTTTACCTATTCCCAGATAGTTAATTCTTCACCTATATTTTCTCCCCTCGCCTCCCTTGTTTTTACAGACAGGGCCTCACTATGTTGCTCAGGCTGGAGTGCAGTAGCTATTCGCAGGCATGATCATAGCACACTACAGCCTCAAACTCCTGGCCACAAGTGATCCTTCTGCCTTGGCCTCCCAAGAAGCTAGGACTACAGGGACACCCTACTGAACCAGGCTACCCTAGATTTTTTAATGGCTTCATTTGTAATGCAATTATTTAATCCTGAAATTTATCACATTATTTTAAAAGTGTACCTGGTTTATCAAGAAGCTTACTATGGTTGCATGTCTATCAATTTCTCCGTGGAGTTTCTAAGAGTTTCTATCTCAAGTATTTTGATGCTGTGTTATTTAGTACATAACAGTTTGGGATTGTTGATCATTGTAAACGACTATGATTCTCCTGGTCCTTTGTAGCAGTTTTTGTTTTTACTCTACTTTATTTGAAATTCATATTGTCACCCCTGGTTTGGGTGGCAGCATTTTCCTAAGAAATCATTGCCCAAGCTTTAATTTTTAATCTTCCAATTTTATTTTGCATATACTTTTGGAATTATTATTATTATTATTATTATTTTGAGACAGAGTCTCACTCTGTCTCCCAGGCTGGAGTGCCAGTGGCGTTATCTTGGCTCATTGTAACCTCCACCTCCCAAGTTCAAGTGATTCTCCTGTCTCATCCTCCCGAGGTAGCTGGGATTACAGACATCTACTACCATGCCAAGCTAAGTTTTACAATTTTAGTAGAGATGGAGTTTTACCATGTTGGCCAGGCTGGTGTTGAATTCCTGGCCTCAAGTGATTCACCCACCTCAGCCTCCCAAAGTGCTGGGATTACAGGTGTAAGCCACTGCACCCATCCTTTTGTAATTATTTTTGTAACTGTGATTTAATCTTAACTCTGTTAAATTGATTTTTTCTTATTGCTGGTCCTTTTATATGTCAGTTTCTCCCATTTTTGAGTTGTTATTTTGTGTATCACTTAGACTACTGATATATGCCTTTGGTAATTATTTTCAAAAACATAACTTATAGTCAGTACTCAATAAATATTTCCTGAATAAAATAATACATGAAGGAAGGAAGGAAAGAAGGAAGGATGTTAAGCCTTTACATATCATAGAATGTCTTTCTGTTCTGTGGTAAAAAGCATATGTCTTTTTTATGATAAATCTACTTTTTACTCTTGAATGATGGTCTCATGTCTCTCTCTTTTTTTTCAACAAACTTAATTTTTTAGCTTTTATTTTCTTTTAAACATTTAAACATTTTGCCAGAATATGTCTAGGTTTTGGTTTCTTTACATTGATTTTACCTGGAAAAGAATGAGACTTTTAATCTTCCAATTTAAGTCATTCTTAAATTCAGGAAAGTTTTCTTCTGATATGTATTTGTCTGTTTTTGTACAGTTGTTCTGAATCCATTTTCAGGAATATGACTAATTTTGAGATTGGATCCCCAGGTTCTAGCCCTCATATCAATAATTAATTTTCATCTGTTTGCTCATTTTATGTATATTTAGAAGGATTTTTGGCAAATGACATAAGGTGAGGAATTAAGTCTTTTTTTTCTAACTAGCTTGCCTCCTCAAAACTGAAAAAAAAATGTTTATTTTCTATATCTTTCATTCTGTTTTTATTTTTTAATTAATTTTTTATTTTTTATTTTTATGGGCACATAGTAGGTGTATATATTTATAGGGCACATGAGACATTCTGATACCGGCATGCAATGTGTAATAATCACATCAGGGTAAATGTGATATCCATCACTTCCAGCATTTCTCTTTTGTTTCACAAACAATCTAATTATACTTTTTTAGTTATTTTAAAATGTACCATTAAATTGTATTTGACTGTAGTCACCCTGTTGAACTAGCAAATACTAGGTCTTATGCATTCTTTTTAAAAATTTTTATTTTAAATTATTTTTTGTAGACACAGGGTCCCCATATGTTGCCCAGGCTGGTCTTGAACTCCTGGGCTTAAGCAGTCCTCTACCTTGGGCTCCCCAAGTGCTGAGATTACAGCCACTATGCCCAGCCATGCATTTCTTTATTATTTTGTACCCATTAACCATCCCCACTTCTCTTCAACGCCCTGCCCCCCACTATCCTTCCCAGCCTCTGATAACCATATTTCTACTCTCTGTCTCCATGAGTTCAATTGTTTTAATTTTTACCTTCCACAAATAAGTGAGAATGTTTGAAGTTTGTCTTTCTGTGCCTGGCTTATTTCACTTGACATAATGACCTCCTGTTCCATTTATGTTGGTGCCAGTGATAGGATCTCATTCTTTTTTATGGCTGAAGAGTAACTTCATTGTAGAGTATTCCATTGCATACCACATAGTTATGATTGCTAGTGAGGTTGAACACTTCGTTATTTATTTATTGGTCTTAGCTTGTTTTCTCCCGTGACTTGCCTATTTAAGGCATTTTCCAGTTTTTTTGGTCTGTCTCTCATAGATTTGTGAGAGTTATTTAATGAGAGATATTTATTCTGTTTCAATTATATGTATTGCAAATCCTCCCAATCTCTGGTTTATATTTTTCACTTTTTAATGATCTTTTAATTTTCATTTAATAAAGTAAAGCTCATCAGTCTTTTCCTTTATGCTTTGAGTCTTTGCACTTAAGAAATTCTACGATAATTAGAAAATATTTATTTTTACTATATGAGATTCAAATCCCATCGTATTGAAGGAGTGAAATGTATCATATTGAAAGTATATGCAATTTGGCCAGGTGTGGTGGCTCACGCCTGTAATCCTAGCACTTTGGGAGGCAGAGGGAGGTGGATCACCTGAGGTCAGGAGTATGAGACCAAACTGGCCAACATGGTAAAACCCCATCTCTACTAGAAATACAAAAATTAGCCGGGCATGGTGGCATGAGCCTGTAATCCCAGTTACTTGGGAGGCTGACGCCCAAGAATTGCTTGAACCTGGGAGGCAGAGATTGCAGTGAGTTGAGATCACACCCTGGGCGACAGAGTGCGACTCTGTCTCAAAAAAAAAGAAAGTATATGGAATTTGGTTTTAAAATTTTTTTTTTTTTTAGAAACAAGTTCTTGCTGTCACCTAGGCTAGAGTATAGTGGCAGCATCATAACTATTGTAACCTCAAACTCCTGGGCTCAAGCAATCCTCTTATCTCAACCTCTCAAGTAGCTAGGACTACAGGTGTGCACCACTATACCCAGCTAATTTAAAAAAAATTTTTTTGTGGAGTCAGTGTCTTGCTATGTTGCCCACTCTCGTCTCAAATTCCTGGCCTCAAGCCAGGAATTCCCATTTCAGCTTCCCAAAGCAAGAGATTTCAGGTATGAGTCACCATGAGAGTTTGGTTTTAATGTGTTACATCTAGTTTTAATATCTCAGAAGTTGAATTAATAATTCATCATCTTTAGAGAGAGTCACCTGCTTCAATGCAGCAATTAATTCCCAGCAAGTATACAATCAGAATTCTTCATGTCATTTTTCTGAAAACACAAGCAATCTAATTTTAAGAAATGACTTGGTTTTCAACTTAAACATTTAAGTTTAATTTATAGGTTAATGTATTAAAATTTTTAAGGGTTTGTTCTTACCTCTATAAATTCCTCAATCCTTGTTCTTTGGCTGTCAAATTCTTCTGCCTTTGCTTCTAGTTTTCAGTTTCTGAAATATATACCTATATATAAACAAATTTCTTCCTCTCCCCAATTTCCATTTATTCCATCTTTGGTTTCCTGAACAGGGTTCACTTAAATTTATTAGTTTTCTAAAGACTCCTCTAACTTTTTTGAGAGGGTGTGACTAGGGAGTTTGCTGTCAACTCTGTTCTGCCCATAATCTTCATTTCTTAATTAAATGAAGAAAGAAAAGCTGGAGGGAATGAATGATGGGAAACCTGGGTCCCCTGAGGAAGGACCCCACTACACTACCGACAATTTATGCTGTTAATCTTTCTCCCATCTTTCCCCAAGGAGACCTCTGGCCTTTTACCAGAGTAACTGCACTGGGGAAAGGGGAATGATCAGACTTTTCAGGGACTTACTGGATACTGGCTCTGAGCTGACATTGATTCCAGGGGACCCAAAACATCATTGTGGTCCTCCAGTTAAAGTAGGGGCTTATGGAGGTCAGGTACTTAATGGAGTTTTAGCTCAAGTCCCCAGGAGTGCAGTGGGTCCCTGTACTCATCCTATGGTCATTTCCCCACTGTCAGAATGCATAATTGGCATAGACATACTTAGCAGCTGGCAGAATCCCCACATTGGCTCCCTGACCGGTAGGATGAAGGCTATTATGGTGGGAAAGGCCAAATGGAAGCCATTAGAGCTGCCTCTACCTAGAAAAATAGTACATCAAAAACAATATTGTAAAAACAAACAAAAACAGCAACAAAAACGAGTATCACATCCCTGAAGGGAGTGCAGAGATTAGTGCCACCATCAAGGACTAGAAAGATGCAGGGGTGGTGATTCCCACCACATCTCCATTCAGCTCTCCTATTTGACCTATACAGAAGAGAGATGAATCTTGGAGAATGACAGTGTATTATCATAAGCTTAACCAAGTCGTGACTACAATTGCAGCTGCTGTGCCAGAGGTGGTTTCATTGCTTCAACAAATTAATACATCTCCTGGTACCTAGTGTGCAGCCATTGATTTGGCAAGTGGCTTTTCCTCCATTCCTGTTTGTAAGACCCATCAGAAGCAATTTGCCTTCAGCTGGCAAGACCAGCAATATACCTTCACTGTCGTACCTCAGGGGTATATCAGCTCTCCGGCTTTGTGTCGTAATCTTGTTTGCAGAGATCTTGATCACTTTTCCCTTCTCAGGACATCACACCGGTTCATTACATTGATGACAGTATGTGACTGGATCTAGTGAGCAAGAAGTAGCCAACACACTGGACTTATTGGAGATACATTTGCATGCCAGGGGATGGGAAATAAATCTAACTAAAATTCAGGGATCTTCTGCCTCAGTAAAATTTCTAGTGGTCCAGTGGTGTGGGGCCTCTCGAGATATTCCTTCTAAGGTGAAGGATAAGTTGCTGCATTTGCCCCATCCTACAACCAAGAAAGAGGGACAACACCTAGTGGGTCTATTTGGATTTTGGAGGCAACACATTCCTCATTTTGGTGTATTACTCCAGCCCATTTATCGAGTGACTCAAAAGGCTGCCAGTTTTGAGTAGGGTCCAGAACAGGAGAAGGCTCTGCAACAGGTCTAGGCTGTTGTGAAAGCTGCTCTGCCACTTGGGCCATATGACCTAGCAGATCCAATGGTGCTTGAGATGTCAGTGGCAGATAGGGATGCTATTTGGAGCCTTTAGCAGGCCCCCATAGGTGAATCACAGCAGAGGCCTCTAGGATTTTGGAGCAAGGACCTGTCATCTTCTGCAGATAAGTACTCTCCTTTTGAGAGACAGTTCTTGGCTGGTAGAAACTAAATGTTTGACTGTGCGTCATCAAGTCACCACGCAACCTAAACTGTCATAAACTCGTGCTTTCTGATCCATCTAACCATAAAGTAGGGGCATGCACAGCAGCATTCCATCATCAAATGGAAGTGTATATATGTGATCAGGCTTGAGCAGGTCCTGAGGGCACAAGTAAGTTATGTGAGAAAGTGGCTCAAATGCCAATGGTCCCTGCTCTTGCCATCTAGCTCTCTTTCCCCCAGCCTGCACCAATGGCCTCATGGGGAGCTCTCTTTGAACAGTTGAAAGAGGAAGAGAAGACAACAGTCTGGTTTACAGATGGTTCTGCACGATATGCAAGCACCACCCAAAAGTGGACAGCTGCAGCACTACAGCTGCTTTCTAGAACATCACTGACAGACAGTGGTGAAGGGAAATTTTCCCAGTGGGCAGAACTTCGAGCAGTGCACCAGGTTGTGCAGTTTGCATGGAATGAGAAATGGCCAGATGTGTGATTATATACTGATTCATGGGCTGTAGCAAATGGTTTGGCTGGATGGTCAGGGACTTGGAAGAAGCATGATTGGAAAATTAGTGATGAAGAAATTTGGGGAAGACGTATGTGGATGGACCTCTCTGAGTGGTCAAAAACTATATTTGTATCTCTTGTGAGTGCTCATCAAAGGTGACCTCAGCAAAGGAGGATTTTAATAAGTGGATAGGATGACTTATTCTCTGGGCATCACTCAGCCCCTTTCCCCAGCCACCCCTGTCATCACCCAATGGGCCCATGAACAAAGTGCCCATGGTGGCAGGGATGGAGGTTACGCATGGGCTTGGGAACATGGACTTCCACTCACCAAGGCTGACCTGGCTATGTCCACTGCTGAGTGCCTGATTTGCCAGCAGCAGAGACCAACACTGAGCCCTTGATATGGCACCATTCCTTGGGGTGATCAGCCAGCTACTTGGTGGCAGGTTGATTATATTAGACCTCTTCCATCATGGAAAGGGCAGCAGTTTGTCCTTACCAGAATAGACACTTACTCCAGATATGGGTTTGCCTATCCTGCATGGAATGCCTTGTCCACCATCATGGTATTCTGTATAGCATTGCCTCTGACCAAGGCACATACTTTACAGCTAAAGTGCGGCAGTATGTTCATGCTCTTGGAATTCACTGGCCTTCTCCTTATCATTTTGAAGCAGCTGAATTGATAGAACAGTGGAATGGCCTTTTGAAGTCACAATTACAACACCAACTAGGTGACAGTACTTTGCAGGGCTGGTGCAGAGTTCTCCAGAAGGCTGTGTATGCTCTGAATCAGTGTCCAATATAAGGTACAGTTTCTCCCATAGCCAGGATTCACGGGTGCAGGAATCAAGGAAGTGGAAGTGGCACCACTCACCATCACCCCTAGGGGCCCATTAGAAAAATTTTTGCTTCCTATTCCCGCGACATTACATTTTGCTGGCCTAAAGGTCTTAGATCCAGAGTGGAGGGTGCTGCCACCAGAAGACACAACAATGATTCCATTAAACTGGAAGTTAATATTACCAACCAGACACTTTGGGCTCCTCCTACCTTTAAGTCAACAGGCTAAGAAGGGAGTTACAGTGTTGCCTGGGGTGATTGACCCAGACTATCAAGATGAAATCAGTCTACTACTCATCTTGAAATCAGTCTACTCTTCCTTACCTAATGGAGGTAAGGAAGAGTATGTGTGGAATACAGGAGATCCCTTAGGACCTCTCTTAGTATTACCATGCCCTGTGGTTAAGGTCAATGGGAAACTACAACAACCCAATCTAAGCAGGACTAAAAATGACCCAGACCCTTCCAGAATGAAGGTTTGGGTTACTCTACCAGGTAGAAAACCACGATCTGCTGAGGTGCTTGCTGAAGGCACACGGAATACAGAATGAGTAGTAGAAGAAGGTTGTCATCAGTACCAGCTATGACCACCGTTACCAGTTGTAGAAACAAGGACTATAATTCTCATGAGTATTTCCTCCTTATTTTATTAAGAACATGTTTATACATGTATACAGTTGTACTAAGAAAATATCTTCATTTTCCTTTTTCCTTTATCGTGTGGCATAAAATTTATTGACTTCATATCAGCATTTAAGTGGCAACTTTATGTAATAGCAGTTAAAGGATTAGTGTGCTTCCGGTTTTACGAAGGATAGAGATAGCTGTATTATGTTAGGCATAATTATGACCTTATTATTATTGTCTTTATTTGAAGATTATGTATGATTTCAGGAGATGTGTATGAGTTCAAGTTGGCAAAAGGTAGACTTCTGATGGTTAATGTTGAGTGTCAACTTGATTGAATTGAAGGAAGCAAAGTATTGTTCCTGGATGTGTCTGTGAGGGTGTTGCCAAAGGAGATTAACATTTGAGTCAGCAGACTGGGAGAGGAGGACCCACCCTCAAGCTGGGTGGGCACAATCTAATCAGCTGCCAGCATGGCTAGAATAAAAGCAGGCAAAAGAACGTGGAAGTACTAGACTGACTGAGTCTTCCAGCCTCATCTTTCTCCTGTGCTGGATGCTTCCCGCCCTCAAACATCGGACTCCAAGTTCTTCAGCTTTTGGACTCTTGGACCTATACCAGTAGTTTGCCAGGGGCCTTTGGGCCTTTGGTCATAGACTGAAGACTACACTGTCAGCTTCTCTATTTTTGAGGTTTTGGGACTTGGACTGGTGTCCTTGCTTCTCAGCTCGCAGATGGCCTATTGTGGAACTTCACCTTATGATCGTGTGAGTCAATACTTAATAAACTCCCCTTCATATATACATCTATCCTATTAGTTCTGTCCCTGTAGAGAAACCTGACTAATATAGCTTCTGTTTTTTGGTTTTTGAAATATATACATATAAACAAATTTCTTCCCTCCCCAGTTTCCATTTATTTCATCTCTGGTTTTCTGAATGGGGTTCACTTAAGTATATTAGTTTTCTAAAGACTGCTAGCTTTTTTTTTTTAAGATGTGACTAAGGAGTTTCCTGTCAACTCTATTCTGCCCATAATCTTCATTTCTTTCTTCTTTTTTTTTTTTTTTTTGAGAGGGAGTCTCGCTCTGTCGCCCAGGCTGGAGTGCAGTGGCGCAATCTTGGCTCACTGCAAGCTCCACCTCCCGGGTTCACGCCATTCTCCTGCCTCAGCCTCCCGAGTAGCTGGGACTTCAGGCGCCTGCCACCACGCCCGGCTAAGTTTTTGTATTTTTAGTAGAGATGGGGTTTCACCATGGTCTGGATCTCCTGACCTCATGATCCGCCCGCCTCGGCCTCCCAAAGTGCTGGGATTACAGGCGTGAGCCACCGCACCCGGCCCAATCTTCATTTCTTAATTAAACGAAGAAGGAAAAGAAAAGCTGGAGGGAAAAGTTTTGAAAGAGAAAAAAATTGGTCTCTATAATAATTTTCAAGAATTTTTATTGCAACTAAAATTCTTTCAGTGATTAGTTTATGAAGAAAAAAATGGATGGGTATAGTACATACATTTCCATGGTAACAGAAGTGTTAAATACAAGATATTTATATTTAAATATCTTGTATTTAAATATCTTATTAATTTAAATATCTTGTATTAAAATGGTAAGATATACCTGTAATCCCAGCACTTTGGGAGGCCCAGACAGACGGATCACGAGGTCAGGAGATTGAGACCATCCTGGCTAACATGGTGAAACCCTGTCTCTAGTAAAAATACAAAAAATTAGCCGGGCGTGGTGGCGGGCGCCTGTAGTCCCAGCTACTCTGGAGGCTGAGGCGGGAGAACGGGGTCAACCTGGGAGGCAGAGCTTGCAGTGAGCCGAGATCATGCCACTGCACTCCAGCCTGGGCGACAGAGCGAGACTCCGTCTCAAAACGACAACAACAACAACAACAACAAAAACTTAGCTGGGGATGGTGGTTCATGCCTGTAGTCTCAGCTAATATATATATATATTTATTAGTCAATTTAAGTAAGTAAATAAATAATAAAATAAAAATTTAAAAGAGACTTAAGAGAATGGCGGTTACACGGGACAGTTCACTTGTGAAAATTCATTAGACTGAACACTTGTCATCAAACTATATAATTATTTATGCATTTTTCTGCATGAATATTTTACTTCAATTAAAAGTTTATTTAAAAAGAGATCAAGCCATTGCAATGTATGGATCTTGATTCTAATAAAAGAGGCATTTTTTAAAGCCCTTTTTGCAATTGGGACAGCTGAGTACAATATTTGATGACATGAAAGAGTAACTGATGTTTTAAGAAAAGAGTTACTGATGTTTTAAGAATAATAGTGGTGTGTATTTATTTTTTAGTCCTTTTATTTTAGAAATACAGGGAAATACTTAATGGATGCAATGAAATGATATCCAAGGTTGACTTCATACAGTAGGGTTGATGGAACAACTAATGGGAATACATAATAGATGAAACAAAGTTGGTCACACTTGAACACTTGAAACTGGATGATGGCTGCCATGAGTGTCCATTATACTGTTTTTTTTTTTTTTTTTTTGATATATGTTTGAAATTTTCTGCAATGCAGTTAAAATATTTACACAAACACATATATATATACACATATATAAAGTTAAATTGACAATTCGCCATTTCCCACCCTAATCAATTTTCACCAGTTTTTCAGAGTATTCTTGACCCAATCACTTGGAGACAGAATCTGCTGGAAAAGTTTCATTACTCTGTTTAGACACAGGATGGCACTCTTTGAATAAGTAATTAGCCAAAGTCCACTCCCACTAAGTAAGCTCCTCTACAAGCTGCTACTTTGTAGGGCAGTTTATCTCAGTTGAGGGTAAAATCTTTTCAGAGAGCTTACATAGATGTTTATTGCTCATACCTTTATTTTTTGTGTGTGTACTGGCTGTCCCTATTTACTGCCAGTACTGGAAAAATTAAGGAAGGTTAAGGTTCAAAACTATTTAAATAGTCATTTGATGCCTACTTTTCTTATTTTTGGTGTTTACAATTCTTGCTATATTTTGCTACCTCATGTATTTCACATATATGTACACACATATGTACACATACAAATACACACACATACATACATACATATGAATCATCTTTATTTAAAACTCAAGGCCAACTATTGAACAGATTTCTACATTTTAAATGGCATTTAGCCAAATACTACTGATTAACGTCAGGATGAGGACTATTGACTGTGGACAGATGCTTTCCGGACACTTTCAACCCTTGAAGAAGAATTGAAATAACTGTATTCTTGGACGTTCTCGGTCTGATTCATGCCTCCTTTTAGCCAACTATTCATAGATTCACCAGAAGAATTACACCTACTACCTCCGGCGTAGGAAGAAAAAAAAAAAAATCAAATGGGCAATAATGTTAGCAGAAGCTTGAAATTTAAGAGCCGGTGTTCGGAAAGATCATCCTACTCCCTTCCCCCTGGTCCAGTTCTCCTTTCTGGTTCTGGCCATCGGAAATCGACTTGGCATTAACTAAGGACTGGAATTTCAAGGCGTCAATTTTCCCCTGCCCCCAACCTCGGAAACTCTTAAACAGCTCCCTATTCTACACTCAATGGTAGAGACAGATAAATGATGCAGCAGATTACACCGTTGAAAGACAACATTTGTCCTGAGCTATTTTCACATTTTTTCCTGTTTCCGATGTATGTGCCAGACTTTGTTTGCTTGCTTAGGACATGGAAAACATTGGGCATTTTCTCCCCAGTGGCAGGTTTCTCTCAGCAAATGAAAGTGAAAGTGCTACATTGTAGCGGTATTTTATCCTTAAAGTCTGGACTGGCAGCTGGTGTGTAGGGGGGAGGGAGGGTGGGCTTGGGAAGCTTGAAGAACCAGTTTTGAGGTTTTGTTTGTTTATCTTGAGATCGCAGCAGGGTTCCTGTTCCCCCCCCCCCTTTTTTTGGTGGGGGGTGGTGGGAGGGAGGTCCTATTTCGGATTTATTTTCATTTGGGCATCATTGAAGTTTCATTCAATGGACTGACTTTAAAAAAATACACTGCACTTGTGGTTTTTCCCGGTTGCACTTTAAAACACCATCCAGTCTCACCCTCATCTGGAAATAATGCAAGCTTCTCTCTTCCCCCGCTCCCTCCTCCCCTACTTTTTTTTTTTTTCTCTTTTAAAGCTCCACATAACCTGAAGTCGATAATCAGATGGAAAATGTGCTGGTATTAGTTTACTTTAGTTTACTTTTCCTTTTGGTGCTAACCATACTTGCTGAAGTATGTATAAAACACAGGCATTTTGTACACTTGTAGCTACTGAGGCTTGATGTCTGCCTGCTCCACGAATCTAAGCTTTAAGTTTCCTCACAGGCACTGTTTACGTGCAAGTTTTAACATTTTGATTGTGTGGAGTTCAAAAATAAAATTACACAGAGAATGACACCAGAGATCTTAACAGTGACATTAGTCCATCTAAAGTCATTCATCCTTCTCCCTCCCCCTTCATTTTTCCAAGAAACAACTAATAGCAAACCAGGCTAGAATTTCTAAGAGTTTAGAGGAGGAGGAGGAAAAGAGGCGGAGTGAGATAGGAGAGAGGTTAGAGAGGCCAGAATTTCTCTCATTCACAGTGTGGAAAAGTTGACATTGTTTAAGCCCTTCTGAATGGCTGGTAGTTGGTTACCCTGATTGTACCTCTACCTCCCCTCCCCCTCCACGTGACGACCCAGGACACATGCGCACCCGACGCAGCCCAGGCACATCTGCAGACTGACGTCAGTGTGCTCTGCCTCCGAGGAAAAGCTGCCAAAATTTTCTCCTGCTGCAATTCAAGTTGGCTGGGGGCCGGTAGTGAGATCTAGGGCTACTTCAACAAAACTTTGCTGCCCTTCCTGCTCCTCTTGTCTTCTTTTCTCCTGATACCTTTTGATGCTCTGCACATGTTATTTGCATAGCAAAGGCACTAAGCTTTCCAGGAAGACAGGGCACCACTTCCACCCCCAATAAGTCTTTTTTCCCGTCTTTTCTTTCTTTTCCTTTCCTTTTTTGGGGGGTGGGGAGGGAGAGAAAGGGGGTTTGCAAAGGCAGCATCTCAGAGTGATAGCCTAGATGTATTGAAGGCATCTCTTATTCTGCCAAATCGGAAAGTCAGTTCTCTAAAGCCCGGGTTAGCCAGACCATAGGGTTTTATTCTGGCTGCAGAATAACTGGCTGGTGTGGCTTTGCAAAGGGGGGCAAAAAATTAAAAAAAAAAAAATTAAAAAAAGTTAGAGAAGAGAGGGAGTACGTGAGTCGTCCAGTGCAATCTCTATTGTCTGAAACTTACTTTTTATCAGAATTTGAAGATGAAAACGGTAAGGAAGACTTAACAATATTCAATGAAGCTTTTTTTTTTTTTTTTTTTTTTTTTTTTTTTTTTTTTCCTTTTTAAACCAACAACTTGTGCTTTGCTTGTCTTCCAAATAACGCTTAGAAAACTTTTTTTCTGTGTGTGTGTTTTGGGTTTTTTTTTTCTTTTTCTTTTTTTTTTTAAATGGCAATGAGTGAGCTTGACTGAACTCATTTTACAAATAGATATCTTTTTAACTCCAGACTTGTCGGGGGTTGTAGAATTCTGGGACTTGCAATTATTTTATGATGCAAAAAATACGTTTATTTTATGAATATACAATACATGTTTTGTGAAGTGGACTTGATTATGATTATTGTAATCTTTTAACTGATCACCAAATAGTAATCCGGAAGGTAATAATGATGTGTGTTTTAAATTGATTTCCAGTTTTCTTAAAGAAAAGTCTTCTGCATTTTGTAGTTTCATGTCAGTGTCGTAAGTCTTCAGACAAGTGCATATTTTATGCTTGGACTCAGAGGGTAGCATTAATGTGCTAGCTGTAGCCCCGATGGTCTAGGACATGTTAAGCTCTTAATAGGCTAATCAAAGAGATGGAAGCGTGTGTTTTTGATTTACTTTTGGCCACTTGGGACGTGCTAGACTCATAACCCTCCGGAGCCTTGTTTATCGGGGTATGTCTGTATATATGGTGTATGGGACCAAAGTTCAGGGATTGAGGAGGGAGAGCTAGAGTGCGAGAATGGGGTATTGGAAAGCCTCTTTCTGATAATATGTGCTGCAATTCCTGTCTTTGATGCTTTCTTTCCTTGTACTAGAGGAAAAGTGAGCGAGAGATTGAGAAAGCGCACTGAGAGGGAACAAGAGAGTGAGTTTCTTACTCTTGTTTTTATTTGAGCTGCCGGTGCAACGCGTTTGGGCCAGATGCCAACTGTCTGGGTCACACGCGTTTTATCCAAATAGATTTAGCGCTGCTGTCTGGAAATGGGCTGCTGAATGTTAACTTTAGGATCAACTCAACCAGGGCAGCTCAGACTGTTACCCTCTGTCTGGGCGAAGTGGAATGGTGGGGACGGGGGGAGGTGAGGGTGTGCAGAGCAGAGAGAAAAAGGGAAACTGAACCATTGCTTGGAACTTTAAAAAAGACACTTGAGTGTGATTTTCAACATATTCTTTTTATGTTCAGATGTCGTGGACTAATTTTCTGTTCTTTTTTCTTTCTTTTTTAGTTTTTGTTAATCAGACTGAAATGTTTAGATGTGGGAATGACAGTTTTCAGAATTCATGACAGGAAAAGAAATGTAACAAAAACTTGGTGTAGTTGAAAGAAATTAAGAAAATTAATTTTGGAGATAATTGTTTTCTTGTGTTGCAGCAAAGTGGTAGCTGCAGTCTAGTTTATGTTAATTTTGTGCTTAAATGTGATCATTAGTGTTTTGAATTTTTGAAGAATAGCATTTAGAGGCAAATACGTTGATTTCAAACAAGTCAAATTCATTCATTTGCCACAACATTTGCCACAAATGGCTGCAAATGAAATCTGTGTAGTGGTCTTAATATTTTTGTGATTCCCAAGAAGAAAAACTTCCAGCCTCAAGACTTAAAATACTGTAATATTCCTCATGTCTGATTCCAATACCTGTAAGATTAATTCCTACTCTGGTCTACTCTTAGCACTTCCTCTTTCTTTCCTTAGTAACCACTAGTAGTTACTAGGATGGGTCTTTATGCCAAATCTTATCAAGTTTGTGACTTTAGTGAGTGAATGAAGGGAGTTACCATATTGAGAGTTAGTTAACAACATATTTGGAATATGTGTTGGGGGTAGTGGGGAGAAAAAGAGGGCAAGAGGTGGATAGCTCTCTTGCTTCTGCCAAAAAACATGGTTGATTATCAAGCTAACCTCAAGAGAAAAAACTTCTAATACAGATAATGTGTATTTACTTGCTATCTGGAAAAAAGTGTGAGACTACATGTAATTTAGGGCTTGAGTTTTATAAATCATGGATTGTGTTTTTGCTTTTAGCTCGTTTGCTTTTCTTGATAGATATGTTTTGGGTAATTTATGTGTTTAGTTTCACCTTTCCTTGGAAACCAACCTCACAAATTTTATAAATGACCTAGAAACCTTTATACTTAGAGCCTAATTGTGTCCTTAGCATACAGTAGGTGATAATAAATATTTGTTGAGAGAATAAATGGAAAATGACAGAAGTTAATTTTCATATATAAAATTTAAATACCTGAAACGAGCATGGTATTGTTGTTTCTTCCATGGAGATCAAATCAGCCTTAAATAAATAACCAGAGTTAAGATGGATGAAAGAAGTTGAGAAGAACGTTATACATGTTCTTTAGCTTCATAATAATAGTTCACAAGAGGAAATTATTACCTTGGCTACTCCCAGATCACTTGAGTGGGAAGTAAAGATGATAGAGGAAAAAAGACAAGTAATACCCTCCAACCAGAGCAGACTACTGAGGAAATCACTATAGTGCAAGTTGTGTGATCTTTTTTCTTCTTAGGTAGTGTAGCTTTGATCCATGGAAGCAGGTAAATGATCACTTTACTGCCTGGTGCATTTGTGTTAGGGAAAAAAGCATACGTGAAATCAAAGTGAAATGGATGTTTTGGTTCTGTTTTCAAATTTAAAGTAGTTATAAGTATCATTATCAAGACCGAAGTTCTTTATTCCTTGCTGTAAAAGACGATGTAACTAGTTGATTGACTCCATCATCATATCTAACTTATTTCACATTTATGAGGGAAAGAGGAACATGAAACTATTTTTGAAGGAAGGCCTTTGAAAAGTGATGTTAGATAATGAAGGAGGGCTAATATTATTTAGCTTAAAGTGAAGTACAGAGACACTTTACATCATATGTAATCTAATCTCTTAACAAGTCTTTGTGAGATAGACATCAGTATCATGGTTTTATAGATGAGAAAGCAGATACAGAGAGGTTAAGTAACTGGGGGTCAGGCCAGGACTCAAAGCCTTTGTGCTTTCCACAACATAATGATGTTTCTGCTATACAATTTAAAAGGTGAATGCATTGTAATTTTTGGACAACTCTTTAGTATTTTAATGTTAGTTTGAACTTTGTAAACTATATCTGGAAAAGTCACAGGCTCTACATATTTATGGTGTCCAGATTAACCTCCCCACCAGGTGTCAGAAAGTGGGTTAACTCATTCACTTTTATTTTGTAGGGGACTAAGAGTCATTAGATTTGTTAGTTGTGTTGATTTTAGTTAAATTCTTTTTTTTGTTGTTGTTTTTTGTTTTTGAGACCGAGCCTCACTCTGTCACCCAGGCTGGAGTGCAGTGGTGCAATCTTGGCTCACTGCAGCCTCCACCTCCCATGATCAGGTGATTCTCTTGCCTCAGCACCCTGAGTAGCTGGGATTACAGGTACGCACCACCACGCCTGGCTAATTTTGTATTTTTAGTATATTCAAGGTTTTGAAATGTGGACCAGGCTGGTCTCAAACTCCTGACCTTGGGTGATCTGCCTGTCTCAGCCTCCCAAAGTGCTGGGATTATAGATATGAGCCACCATGCCTGGCCAATTCTAGTTGAATTCTATCTAGACTAATTTACTTAATGTTAAGTTTCTTCACTGAGCACTGGAGGCCAAAAAAAAAAAAAAAAAAAGAGGGAGCAAGGGAGCGATAAAGGAAAAAGAAACTCACATGCCAGTTATTGTAACTAGTGTTGGAACCAAGACTATAACTGGTTTGTTTAACTTCAAAGCTCCTGCTTTTTCAACTATGCACCAATGCCTTTTTTACTGCAAATCTTTAAATCATACGGTAGTCTACTTCTGGCCAAATAGGTATTACTTTTTTTTCTCAATGCTACTGGCTTAGTTAACTTGGGCATTTACAGGAGAATAAGTAAGAGTGAAGGTTATGAAACTGTAACAATTTACAAAAAGAGCAGGACATTTCTCAAGAGGGAAAAATAGTTACTCCCTAAATCCAGTCAACTGTATTGTAAGTTTCTCAGTAGTTTCAAAACCCAGAAAAATAGGGAGGAATGATTTAATCAAATCTATCTCCATTGCTAGAAAATTAACTCAAATGTGTTAAGTATATGTTCTTTAAAGGAAGATTATAACCTAAACTATATGAGGGACTCATTTAATGTCAGATTTTATTACTCAGAACACTCCAGTGATTTAAAACAATTAAAACAATGAGAATGAATGTTGTTCATGAGGCAACAATTATAATTTTAAAATTACATGGGAAGGTTTAGAGTATGGAAACTGTATTTAAGTAGGTTGGAAACCAAGATAATGGAATTCTTTTTATTGCTGTTATTGAATAATGGTATAACTTAATCTCTCTAAAAATTTTTACCTGAGAAAGGATATATAGTACCTGGTATCTTGCCTAAATTAGTGTAGAAGTAATTTCGAGAAGAAACAATGACTGTATGTGAAGTTGTTAAAAACTATTCACATTAACTAAACAATACCATTTATAAATATCTTGGCCGGGCGCAGTGGCTCATGCCTGTAATCCCAGCACTTTGGGAGGCCAAGGCGGGCGGATCAGGAGGTCAGGAGATCAAGACCATCCTGGCTAACACGGTGAATCCCCGCCTCTACTAAAAAAAAAAAAAAAAAATACAAAAAATCAGCTGGGCATGGTGGCATGCACCTATAATCCCAGCTACTCAGGAGGCTGAGGCAGGAGAATCACTTGAACCTGGGAGGCGGAGGTTGCAGTGAGCCAAGATCGTGCCACTGCACTCTAGCCTGGGCAACAAGAGTGAGACTCCATCTCGAATAAAAAAAAAAAAAATCTTATTTGACATTGGTTGTTATTAACTGCTATTGACTGTTTAAATTTGAGTGCCTTAAACTGAAAGTGTGATGTAATACAAAGAATTTAGACTTTAGAATCAGACAGCCTTGTGTGAATCTGGGCTCTACTGTTTTATACCTATCTGACCAGTGAGCTTCAGTTTATTTGTGAATTGGTGGCTGTATTAGTAATCAATTGCTGTGTAACAAATTACCACAAACTTAGTGAGTTAAAACAATACACATTTATTATCACACAGTTTCTCTGGGTCAGGAATCTAGGGGTTGTGTCCTCAGCTTTAGTGTATCTCACGAGGCTACAAAGTGTTGCCAAGGACTAGGGTCTTTACAGAAGGCTTGACTGGGGAAGAACCTGTTTCTAAGCTCACTTATTACTGAATAGGATTTAGTTTCTTGCATACTGTTGGACTGAGGGCCTTAGTTCCTTGTTAGTGATATCAGAGGCTGCTCTCAGTTTCTTCAATGTGGGCCTCACCAAATGACAGCTTGCTTCATCTAAACCAATTAGGGAAAGATGTGGCTGGCAGGATGGAAGTCAGAATCTTTTGTATGTAATAATGAAGTGATATCCCCTCAAAGTTGAGATATTCTATTGGTTAGAATCAAATTAAGAGGAGGGGAACAAGGGAATGGATATGAGGAAGCCATTATTATTATTATGGGCTTATCAGAGTCTATTCTACCACAGGGGCAGAGTATATTTACTTCACAAGATTGTTTTGGAGATTAAAAGAAGCAATATATATTTAAAGTTTTTTATTTTTGGTCTGATCTTAAACTACCTTTCTGGTTATTACCTGTTATTTTTTTTTTTCCCACAGGAACAAAATTTGCTATTGCTATTATTACTAATATTGTTTACTATTTCCCTTTTTTTTTTTTTTTTCTGGTTATCTAGACTTTGTGGAATGCATTTCTTCTATTTGTAATGATTACCTTCAGCAATTTGATTGGTAAAATTATATTCGTCTTCCAGGATCTGTCTGAAATGCTGCTTTTTCCATAAGCATTCCTTGATCAATTCTTCTCTGACCCAGAAGTTATCTCCCTCATCTGATCTCCCACAACAACTTTGCACAACCTTGTCATGGCATTTGTCAGTCTGCCTTACACTTTTCCTTGTTGTTTAGATTATGAGCTCCCCAAGGGCAAGGATTGAATCTTAATCTTTTCTGTTTCCCTTAATCCTTTTCTGTATTCTGATGTTGTTATAACATCATCTTTTTAACATAGTAGGACAATACTTATTGATTAATGAATTAGCTTTTCCAAGGCTTAGCAGTTTAATAACTTGTAGAGACAGATGTAAGGAATTTTAAATGGCTGTTGTTGTTTTATATGTTGTATGTACCAATATTTCTAGCACCGCAGGGAATGAAGTGTTTCACATAAGTTAATTTTACAGGTAACTACAAATACTTTTTATATGCCTAAAGTGATTTTATTTTAACCACTATTCATTTATTCATTCTTTTACTCATCCATTTTTTTCAACCAACAAATACATATTAAGTATTTAGTATGTGAAAATTTTATATATTAGGGATTTGGAATGAAAATCTTTCTCATATCTTTTGTGTACTTTCCTAACTTATTAACAGTAACGTATCTTATTAAAAGCATTTATCTTCTTATTTTGGACTCAGGCATAGTATTATGAATGTCAGATATTGAACTATATAACACAGTTATACATACAATAGGAACTGTTAAACTATGTAAGACCCATTTGCCTCTACCCCAAACTATATTACTTTGGGGTTCTTAAACTACATTTTAGTTTTTTATCCTTTTTTTGGGTCACAGTTTTGCTGTTTATGGCTAGTTTTTAGTCTCTTAGTTATTTTCTTCTTCTGATCTGCTGTATCCTGGGAAATCAGGCAGCCAAATATGCTATTCTGTATCAAGTGTGAATGAAGACTCTGAGTGAGGTTGTTAGTTGAAAGTAAAGTACATGAGATAGGACTTGAAATCTGTTGTAATACTTGAAATGAAGTTTTTAAAATTTCTTTTAAGTTACATTCCAGAGAGTTGAAATTGACTCATGAGTTGCCTTGTAAGTCACATAAGACTTCCAAGTAAAGTCAAGGGTTATGGTACATATAGTTCAACTTTTTAGAAGTTTAGTTTCTGATACTGTCTTAGTGTTCACAGATGGCTGCTAAATGTCACTGTATTTGTAGATCTACTTTGTCAGAAAAAAAATGATAGGTGCCTTATAAAGCAACACAATATCTGGATATGAGTGTGTTTAAAAGGCATGTTATGGAATGGGATCACATATTGTTTGTCACTTACATATAATGAACTGAGGTAGTGAAGTCAGCTGACTTTATTTTATCAAAAGGAAGTTAACTCACTGCCCATCATTGTTATCTTCAAAGTTTTTAAAAAAGAATTATGATTTCTCTTTAGATTCCTTATTTGATTATTAAGTAGCTCTGGCATTATGCTGATAACCATTGAGGTCTCTAATTCTGTGTCTAATCTTGTGAATGTTTATTTAGACTACAAAGAGTAACAATGGTCTAATTTAACTATATTATTTTGTAGTTACGTCTTTTGGCAAGGATTCAGTACTATATAGGACTTGGATTTTTCCATTCTGGATATTTTTCAGTTAACTTAATTTTTTTTTTTCTAGGTTAAAAAATGGCCATACTTTAGTAACTAATCAGCCTAATGCTTTGCTTATGAAAACTTTTACCATCATTATTTTTTCATTTTGGATTGAGAAAATGAATCCAGATATAGAAGAAAGTGCAGGATGTTGGATAAAAGTGCCTCTTAAACAGTGGAACATCCAATAACTAATTTACAAGAAGTTTTAAAGAAATAAAATTGTTATGCTTCGATTTTGGTATGGTATTGACTCTTTAGCACATAGGTAGCCCTCAAAAAAATCATCCAGTTTTCTAAATTATGGAAATTTTGTGGAAGACGTTGACCTGGATTTTGAGCCTCATCATGGCTTCATCGGAATTTCATAGTGACCACAGGCTTTCATACAGTTCTCAAGGTAGGATTCTTGCTTTTGAAACTGACACAAAATATTGCTATTAATTGGACAAGAAAAGATTCTGCATATTTAGCTTGGGTGGATAGTTTTTTTGGGGATACGTAGTGATAGGAATAGAGTCCCACTGTGTCAATTCGGTGCTCGTTTCATAAATGTTAAGGGCTATGCGTCGTTTAACTTGTCCTACTAGTATTTAACATCTAGTGGATTTTAGAGTTGACTGGTCTTTCTTGGAAAATGATAGACCCCAGGCCTTGTTCTTCTGAGACTTAAACTTTAATAAGCTTGTTCATGACTAGAGTTTTTGGGCAAGGACATGTTCAAAAAAATCCAAACATCTATACTGTGGAAGAAGAAACCAGATAAATTATGATACAGGACCCTTTTAATATGGACCCTTTGTGAAAAAATACTTTTCCAAACCTAAGAATTCTGATCTAAAGACTAGAATCTGAGTATAAGAGTGAGAACTGTAAGAAGTGCAGCTTTTCATGTTCTAATCTTTATAATTTTAATCTATAGAATTGAGCCTTATATCATAGAAATGATCTTAATAAAGCAGGCCCAGGAGTAAATGTCATTTTGCTTTCCATGGACCAGTCCAGTCCATATAGAATTATTGAAAGGCATACCTTTTGGATTTCCCTCCCATGAATACATAGTAACAGATAATTTTTTGGTGCCAATGAACCAGATTTTCAAGACTATTACAGATTGATGTATGTGTCTAGAAGTCCGTGTTAAAAAGTGTGGCTTTCAGAGTAAATCAATGAAGCCGTGACATTTAGTATGAACTCTATTTATAAGAAGTGAAATAAACACTGTCTTTTAATTTATTTACCATTTGGTTATGGTTTTATGGGAGTTTATATTAGTGGGTAAACTCCATATGTAGATACTGAGGCAAATAAGCAGACATTTGGTTTCCCTTAGTGGTAAATCTAGCTGAAAGAAGGTATGGCTAAGAAGGTAGGTGGATAATATTTAGTACATCTAAATGAGGAAAATATGTCTAAAAGTTATCTGAAATTTTAGTCAAGCTGTTTTTAAAATAGCTTTATTGAGATATTACTACACGTACCATGTAATTCACCCATTTAAGGTATATAAATTCAGTGGTTTTTAGTATTTTCAGCATTGTGCAGCCATCACAATAACCTATTTTATTTTATTTTATTTTATCTTATTTTATTTTTTGGCACTAGTGTCATCGCCAACATAATCAATTTTAGAACATTTTCATCACTCCAAAAAGAAGCCTATACTTCTTAGTGGTCACTCCCAAATTCTCTCCAAACTAGCTTTCACCCCCAGCTGTAGGCTACCTCTAAGCCTTCTGTCTGTAGAGATTTTCCTATTCTGGATATTTCATATAAATGTAATGATATGTGGCATTTTGTGACTTGCTGTTTTACTTAGCATAATGTTTTAAATGTTAGATAATGAAGACATAAAATGTTTGATTATGAAGACAGTTGTTATGAAGGTTCATTCATGTCATAGCATGTACCAGTACTGCATTCCTTTTTATTGTAAAATAATATTCCATAGTGTGTATCTACTACATTTTGTTTATTCATCAGTTGATGGAAATTTGGTTTAATTCCCCTTTTTGAGTATGATGAATAATGCTGGTAAGAGCATTCACATCTAAATTTTTATATGAATATGAATTTTCATTTCTATTGTGTACATACCTGATAGGAGAATTGCTGGATCATATGATTACCTCCATGTTTAAAATTTTGAGGAATTGTCAGGCTGTTTTTCAAAGTGGCTACAGCATTTTACATTCCTATTGCCGATTTTTTTTTTTTTTTTTTGAGACGGAGTCTCGCTCTGTCGTCCAGGCTGGAGTGCAGTGGCGCAATCTCGGCTCACTGCAACCTCTGCCTCCCAGGTTCAGGCGATTCTCCTGCCTCAGCCTCCAGAGTAGCTGGGACTACAGGCGTGTGCCACAACGCCCAGATAATTTTTTGTATTTTTAGTAGAGACGGAGTTTCACCGTGTGATGATTTCTTAAAAAATAATAATTTCTACAAGGCTATAGAGATTCTTTTTTGGATAACTTTCAAAAACAGATTCTATCTGAGCTAAAGTCTTTTCTTTTACATATGTGTGCTTTTCATTATTTTTTATTTCAATGTAAAATTTTCATATTTCTTACAGAATTTAGCTCTTAGGATCCATGTTTTAAAAATTAAAAAAGTAAAATAGTCTTTCACAAGTAATATTAAAATAATTGCAACTTAACCTTCAGATTTTAAATTTTTCTTTCATTTTTGTTTAATATAACTTTTTTTGTACATACCTCACATATAACGATTCATAGTTTTAACTGACATGGTTGTTGTTTATATTGCTGCTTCTTTGTTCCGTTAAATTTTCTTTTCTTCCATGTGTTTTTTTTCTGGATTCTCTGCCTTGTGATTACAAAGAGGAATTCCTGACTTACCTTGAACACTACCAGCTAACTATTCCAATAAGGGTTGATCAAAATGGAGCATTTCTCAGCTTTACTGTGAAAAATGATAAACACTCAAGGAGAAGACGGAGTATGGACCCTATTGATCCACAGCAGGCAGTATCTAAGTTATTTTTTAAACTTTCAGCCTATGGCAAGCACTTTCATCTAAACTTGACTCTCAATACAGATTTTGTGTCCAAACATTTTACAGTAGAATATTGGGGGAAAGATGGACCCCAGTGGAAACATGATTTTTTAGACAACTGTCATTACACAGGATATTTGCAAGATCAACGTAGTACAACTAAAGTGGCTTTAAGCAACTGTGTTGGGTTGGTAAGTAGATGCTACAATTTTAAACTTCTGATGGGAAAATAAGTTCGCAATATAAATGTCTTTCCTAAGATTAAAAATATATATATTATATATATGTGTAGTTTAAGTAGGAAGGTAATAGTTTACATTTTTTTTGCTATTTCTGCTGCCTTTGATTTTGATTTTCTTTTTAATAATGTATTGACTTTTCAAATGGCAGCTTTTAAAACTCTATTATTAGAAGAGGAATGAACAAAACTTCAAGTTTCCCTTTGACTTAAGTTTTTCTGTTCAGATAAGATATCTTTTATGCATAAACAAAACTCAGTCATTTTTGAAGAATTTTAGGGTATGTTTGTATGTATGTGTGTATTATGGCAGGAAGCCATGACACTGACATTCTTTTTATAATCTCTTTCTTTGGTAGGTAACATATCTTAAAATTACTTATGACCTACTTATAGTTACGAGTTCTTGAAGTAGAATCTTTTATACCAGTGTCTATGAGATAATTTTTTATGTATTTATATGAAGATTGATGTAAATCTTACTTTACTTAGAAACTGGGTTCTAGGCTGCGTGAGGTGGCTCATGTCTGTAATCCCAGTGTTTTAGGAGGCCGTGATGGGCGGATTACTTGAGGTTGGGAGATCAAGACCAGCCTGGGCAACATGGCGAGACCCCCATTTCTAAAAATATAGTTTAAAGAAAGAATAGAAAAAAGAAAAGAAAATTGGTTCAAGACTACAGAGTTTATCCTGGGCATTTGAATCCATTCTAGTCTAATGGTAAATGCACAGTTCAAAGTTGCACATAGTAATAATTGCAAAACAAAGCAAATTTCCATACTTTCTCTTCTGTGTTTACGCTGTTCAGGCTAATGTAGATGTTCCATTAAAGCTGTGTCTGTGAAAAGGGTACAAACATTTTGATGCTCAAGGAATATTTTCAGAAACTGTTTTTCTTTTTTATTGTAACATACCCATATTCTCTGTTTCAATATAAAATAACTATAATTCGAGTTGGGTTTAAATAAGTTTTAAATTTGAAAGAACTATCAAGAACTACACAATGGAGAAAAACATTTCACTGTAGATGTATATAGGAATGTGCTCCAATTGTCTGCTTTCTATCACTGTTAAGTAAAATGAGCCAAAATGTTTACTTAGCTTATAAGATTTAGGTTTAATTTCTATAGACAAATTGAGTACACTCATTACTAGTTTCTCTATAAGCAGTGTTAGGACTTTATCTATAAAACAGACTTATCTTTTTGAATAAGATTATCCAAAATGTATTCTAAAACTTCTCATATGTTAAAATGACACACTATTAATTATCATAGAAAAATGCTATTCCTAGTCATTGACTAAGTTATTTACATTTGGCATTAACATTAATTATGCCATTGCTAGTTTTAACAGGGTGATGAAATGAGCAAATTCAAGATTTAGAAAAAAGCAAAACAAAACTAATTCCATTGTGGGATTTGAGAGAAGAGTGATTGTAGATATGAAGATAATTTAGAACATGTAGGAGACAATAAGGGCCTATTCAAAGACTATGGCGTTGAGAATAAAGAAGATAGAATGAATTTGAACCACATTTTAGGACAAAATTTAAAATATTTGCATCCTATTTTTTCTTTCCTGACATATAATAAGACAGAGAATAGTAGGTAGTTAATAATATTTTTTAAATTGAAATAGAATTGAACTTGTTGTGAGAAACAGGAGAGAAAGCAATTGAAGATGGCTGAGATATCTCTTTTGGATGAAAATATATATGAATGTTATGAGTTGAGAACGAATGTCAGAGGAGAGCTGGATTGGAGAGTAATTTGAAGAGAATGCCTTTGATATAGCAAATATGAGGAATCTGAATAAATAAAGGTTAAAGATGTCTAATGGTATTTGAGAAATATAGCTCTGAAGTTTAGAAAAGAATTCAATTCTGGAAACAAGTAACTTCAGAGCAAGTAACTTCATATAGGTGACTTTATGAAATTGTGAAACATGCTCTTTGATGACTCAAAAGTGAGAATAAAGTTGAAAATGGAACCTTTTCTACAATGAAGGAGATGACAAAATGTCACCTATTCATCCTTATTGAGACTTTGTCTCTTGTTCTTTCCCTCTGTTAACACCTTTCTATTTTACTTCATCCCTTATTGACACTGTATGGTCCATGTTAACTAAGTTTGCTTATTTGATTAAGGGGTGATCTGCCAGGTTTGTCCTCTGAAGTTACTATTTTTTCCCTTGATAGTTCCTAAGGAATTTGTGAGCAGATATGTCACACTTTTACACACAAGTTTTAGTAAACTTTACCTTCATTCTTATTCTGTATAATGTTACTTTTTTTTTTTTTTTTTTGAGACAGGGTCTTACTAACTCTTGCCCAGGCTGGAGTGCAGTAGCGTGATCTTGGCTCGCTGCAACCTCCACCTCCTATGGATGTTACATTTTTAATCAAATGGAATATGTAAACAAGTGTGTTTTTTTTTAAATTCTACTTTTCAAAGGCCACCACTTTTAATAAATTCTGTGTTTTTAATCATTCTATATAAAATAGTTGTTAATGCAGAGATCATCAGTGTTTTCTACTCCTATCTCCTCACCCATAGTTTTAGTGCTGGGACTCTTGCACCATTCAAAGGACAAAATTCCTAACATTATAGTCTGTCAGTTTCATATAATGTCATATTTTAATTTGCTTTGTATTTGGACCACGGTTTCTTACTCAGGTTTTATTTTTTTCTGGAGTTTCTATTTACTTTTACTTTTTCTTATTGAGAAAAAAGCATAGTTTCTTTATCAAGTGATATAATATTTTCCAGTTCCTTAGTCCTTGTATCTATTGCTTGAAATACATTCCATTCTTCTTTGGAGGCATTTTTCATGGAGCCATTTAATTAATTTCTTGGACTAATTTCTTGATGTTAGTTTCTGTAACATCTCTCATTTTGGGGCTTCTTCTTTCCTAAATTAGTTCCACATCTTTCTCTTTCTGAGTTTACATCCTGGTTTTGTTGGAGAATATCTTCAAATAATTACCTCAGAACAGGCAACTGGGAAGTAAAGTTTCTGAGTCTGTGTCTGTTTGAAAGGGACCTTGTGCAGCCCTCATGTTTGATTGATAATTTAGCTGAATGTGAAATTCTGGGTTCAAATAATCATCTTCCTTAATGATGATGGATGGTAGTACTGGGAAAGGGAATATATAGGGCATAAAATTTATTTATATGGTTTTATAGCTTTAAAAAAGGAAAAATATTAAAGGTCTTAAAAGTTAGCATTGATTCACAGGTAGATGTCTGCTGCTAGTCAGATTCTTGTCCTTTTTTTCTTTAAAAAATTTTTTTAGTTAAAAAAAAATTTCCCTCAGTGAAAGCATGTTCCTTTTATCCTTCCTGTTTCAGGAATTTATAACACGTCTAACTATGGGTTTTCTTTCCTAATTTCTGCTTAGTATTTGATGGGTGCTTTTAATAAAGACCCTCCTTCAGCTTAGAGAAATTAAAAAAATTATTTTCTTAATAATTTTATCTTCTTATTTTTTTCTTCCTCCATGTTCTCTCTTTCTGGAATTGGTTCTCTGCTTCTCTTATCGTTTTCTCTTTTTCCATTGTTTTCTTTTTTGTTCTAAGTTCTATGAGATTTCCCTGATTTCATCTTCTTTTCCTTCGGTTGATTAAAAAATTATAGCAGTCATATTTCTAATTTTCAAAAATTCTTTCTCTTTTTTCTTGGATTTTCTTACATTCTGTTATTTCATGAAAACTGATTATCTTCAGTCCCTCTGAAGATTATAAAGACTAAATAGCTAGTTAGAAAAGCTCAATGACCCCATTAGACTTTCTGGTCATTTAGTCATGTCCACAGTTGTCATTCTCCCCTTTTCATTATTCATTCATTTCACTAATACTTATAAGTACCTTCCATATAATGAGCACTGTTCTAGGTGCTAGGATTACAATAGTCAAAAATAAAAATCTCTATTATCATATAGCTTGCATTCTAGTAGGGCATACACACAATAAGATAAATAAATAAAAACTATAATATATTGGGTAGTGATAAATGCTCAGGAGGAAAAAGTATTGAGCAAAGACCCTAAGGGAAAGGAGGAAGGAAGTGCTGGCATCTGAGGGATAAGATTTTCAGGTAGAAATTTTCAAGTACAAAGATATGATCTGAGAGTGTTTGAGGAACAGCATGGAGGCCACATGGCTGTAGCCAAGAGAAAGTGAGGGAGAGTAATGGAAGTTGAGGTCAGAAAGGAAACTGGGAGCCAGACGTAAAGACTTTAGGGGTTGCAGAATAAAATCAATGATAACTACAAGTTCGAGGCCTGAGCAAGTAACATAATCTAACAGCCATCAATTAAAGTGAGAAAGACTCAGGAATCAACTGAGATGAAAAAGCTGTTTGAAGAGTAGGTAGGGGGATGTATATCATGAATTCAGTTGGAGGTATTAAACGTGAGATGTTGTATAGGATATTGGATATGTCAGTCTGGAGTTCAGAGGAGAGATATGAATTAGAAAGTTGTAAATTTAGGAGTCATCAATGTATAGATGCCATTTAAAGCCAAGAGATTATATGAAATTGCTTTGAAGGGAGCATAGGTTGAATAGAGAAGAGGTCTAAGGACTGAGCCCTTGGGCATTCCGAGAGGTCAGGGAGGTCAGAGAGACATAGAAGAAACAACAGAGAACAGAGTAATAAAGTTGAAGGAATATCAGGAAAATGTTCTGGCAGCCAGAAGGAAATATTTCAAGAGGAAAATGCTGCTGATGAGTCCAAATAAGAGTAGCACTGCAAATTGCATTGAATTTATCATTGAGGAAGTTATTGGTGACCTTGACAAAAGCAGTTTCAGTGAAGAAGAGTTTGGAGAAGAGGCAATGACATGATTAGAGTAGGTTTAAAATGGAGTGGGAGGAGAGAAAAAGAGTATATAGACTGTTATTTCAGGACTTCTGGAAAAGCAAAAAAAATTTTTAGTAGCAGGCAGAAGTATGGTCACAGGAGGTTTTGTTTTGTTTGAAGATGGGAATGATTAGGTAGAGTGAGAGGTGCTGGAATGAAGTTCTTGATAGGTGAGAAATGATCGAATTTTCCACACAAATAGAATAATTATCTTTAGCTAGGGGAATAGATAGTTCATCCATTATAATAGGGAAAAATAGATTTTATGGACATAAGATGCAGGTAGGTGAGTATTTGTGATTGTAGGAATTTGTAGGAGGTTTTGCGTTGTCTATTGGAGGGGAATATGAAGGTTTTAGAGGATTAAGTAGAGATGAGAAAACATGAAAGAGTTATCCAGGAGAATGGGTTACTGAATGAACTTGATAAATATACAATTTCTGTGAAGCATTACAGTTACAGTTAAAATTATTAATGAATTTAAAGTGAGACCAGTCAGCATTCTGGTATATTTTCCTCTGGCTAAATGCAGCTGCAAAGGTGCAAGCTCAGCAAAGTTGAATCTTATCAAGGTTGTGGTTTAGCCAGCTGGATTCCATGAGGTGAGAAAGAGGTAAGGGAATTGAAGGTGGAATTGAAGCTGGGTTATGAGGGAGGTGAGGACATGAGGTGGGTAAAGGACAGTGAAAATGTGGTAGGATCAATGGATTATGGGACCTCATGGGGATAAAAGGACTATCCCTTGGAGTTGGTATATTAGAGGGACAGTTTTAGAAAGATAGAAGAATGGGATACTTGAAATCAAGATTATAGAAGGCTCCAAATATTGATAATGCTCGAAGTCTAGGGTTTGACCATGGGCATAGTGTAAAAGGTAAGGTGAGGGACAAGATATTTGAGGGGGAGGAGGTCAAGAAATTGAGAGGACAGGGAATGAAGAGACCATCTATGTCATTAGTTTTTAAACTAGGTCCATGGATGGGATTATATGGTAACCATATGGGATGATAGCAGTACATGTGACTTTGCCTCCAATAGAAACCACAGATATTTTCATATCGTTACAGTTTTTGCATTCTTTTCAAAATATTTTTATTCATCACTGTTGTGAAATTGTGGAAGTTATTTGAGCCACTGAAGATCTTATTTAAAGTGTTATGCAAGTTATATGTATTCTTTTTAAAAAATATTTTGATAACTGTATTTTACTAAATTGGTTTTATTTAGTAAATATATATATTTCCTATATATTTTTTCTGCATTTAAAATATTCTGAGGAGGAGTCCTTAGGTTTCACCCTTAGACTTCCAAAGGGATTCAGAGTATATGCATATGCACATACATGTTTTTTAAGAATCTGTGATATAAGAAGATATTGAAATCAACTATTTCAGGAATGATGTTGCAGAGAATGACAGTAATCCAGAATCTGTTATTTTTAAGGAATGAGGGGACTGACTTGGGATCAATAGATAAATGCAACTGAGAAAGGAGGGAGAAGATCGTGGCACGAGGTTCAATGCTGGTGTTTGTTTGTTGAGGAGGGAGAAAGAATTGTTTGGAAATGGCAGTGAGTTGCAAGAACATCTGACGCTACCTTCAGGTCCAATAGGAGGCATGTAGAAGAGAAAGCAGCCACTGTTCCAGAGGACTACAGGAAAAGAGTATCATTTAGGGAGCTTCAGGTTTTTGTTAGAGCAAGATGAAGTGAATATTCACAGATGAAGCTGGGGATAGAGGAGATTTTATTGATGATTGACCTTGAGTTTGCGAGAACACAGTGGAAGTGTTTCAAATAATAGGGAGAGGTAGGAGATGGGATCAGAAAACATGATGTATGTAATCATGTGAGAATTAGAATCCAGGGGGTGAGGTTTGGGCTTCTCATAGGAATTTATACTGCCAGGAAAGAGGACGCATGGTGAGATTAACCCTGATGGTCCTGAGGCAGATAGTGTAAAGGTGAATGGGGATACTGAGGTAAGTGAGAGCAGGGCTCTTGCCAGGCATGCATGGATTTCTGGTGCTACCACTAACTTCAGGCCCTCCATCATCTGGTTTTCAGACCCTTTTTAATCTCATAATCACTGTTCCCTTCCCTCCCTTCAGTCACTGTAGCTCCTGATTGTTTCTGAAATACTGTAAGCATGCTCCTACCTCATTGCCTTTGCATTTGCTGTTGCCAGTATCTGGTCTGCCCTTTCCCAAGATAAATGTTTAGCTTGCTCCCTCATTTTATTCAGGTTTCTGCTTAAATACCACCTTATTAGGGAGGATGGTTGCAACTATCCAATATAGTTTCTATAATTCTCTCACCTCTAATTATTCTCTGTCCTTTTTGATTGCTTTTATCTCTCCTCTTAATGTTTATCACTACCTGCTTCATCATTTATTTGTTTAATCAATTAGCTTTTTAAAAAAATTTTATTTTATTTTTTTTTTTTTAGACAGAGTCTTGCTCTGTTGCCCAGGCTCTGGAGTGCAGTGGCGTGATCTCAGCTTACTGCAACCTCTGCCTCCTGGGTTCAAGCGATTCTCCTTCCTCAGCCTCCCAAGTAGCTGGGATTACAGGCATGCGCCACCACGCCCGGCTAATTTTTGTATTTTTAGTAGAGGCAGGGTTTCACCACGTTGGTCAGGCTAGTCTCAAACTCCTGACCTTGTGACTGACCTGCCTCAGCCTCCCAAAGTGCTGGGATTACAGGTATGAGCCACCGCACCAGCATAATTAGCTTTTTCTAGCTCCTCCCACCAAAATGTAAGTACCATGATAGAGCTGGAACTTTGGTTCACTGTTGTATCCCCACCACGTAGCATAGTATCTGCCTTGTGATAGGCACTTGTGAAAGCATATTTTGTGAAAAAATAAATAAATACAGAAACAGCCCTTAGAGGATAAGAGAATTATAGTATAGTGGTTAAGAGTTCTGGCTCCAAAGTCAGTCACAGGAGTTCATTGTTTAACTTTGCTCCATCTCAGTTTCTCATCTACAAAGTGGAACAGATAGTGGTACGTCAAAGAGTTATTAAGAAGAGATAATGTTATAAACATTTTACAAAGTACCTAACATATAAAATCTCTGGATTGTCCTTCCAGAGTCTTTTCATTCTTGAAATTAGAGATTGTGTTTACTTACCAGGCTTCTGACTTCATTTTTCCCCAGCAAATCAAATTTCTTGTCTGGTAACTTTCAATTTTCTTGTGCCCACAGACCAGCATGACTTTAGTCTCTAGCCTTTCTGGACTGTAGCCTAGACCCTGCTTCCTACATATCCCTCTTATCAAAACTTGTACTTGCCTGCTATTCTGCAGGAACTGTGTTCATTTTTTAGCACATTGTTGATCTACCTGGTAAAGTACTTCATACTGAGGTATTAGAATATGTTAATGGCATATTATGTTATTTTTGCTAGTATTTGCATTTAATATAGGGACTATTTTCCTTAAATTAAAGCAAACAATGGTGAAAATTATATGAAGTGACTCAGGGCTGCTTTTTTTGTTTGCATTTCTCAGCTCATTTCATGTAGGTGACTGCCAACTTAATCTATAAATTAGAGCAACTCTGATTATGTCTTATCATTCCTTCCAAGCATGAGGTACTTAACATGAATTTCCCTAAACAGAATCATAGAGGTTTAGAATTCAAAGGGACCTTAGAGATTATCTGGACTACAGGTTTTCAACTTTCTTTTTAAAGCAGCAAAACTCCTTTTTCAAATGAAATGTTATGTGGAAACTTAATATATAGATTAATAAAAGCACAACTGATTCCTAAACCCAGGAATCCAAGCCATGTAGGTCTCCCTTTGTTGTCTGGGGCAATCCCCTGAGGGCACTTCCATGGAACCCTTAGGGCTCCCCAGAGTGCTGTTTTAAAACCACTAATTTAGACCAACTCTTTCATTTTTCCAGCTGAGGAAATACACCCAGAGAGTTTTTATTTTATCTGGTGTTACAGGGTAAATTAGTTGGATTAAGAGCAGTCCTCACATGTGCCATACTTAGGAAAACATTATTAGACAAGAGTGGAAATTCTTATTTCAGATAACTTTTACCATCTCATTCTTTTTCATCAACAAAGTTTTATTTATACCTATTACATGTGGGACACTTTCTATGGTTGTAACTGATACAAAGAAATATGAGACATAACCCTTTGCCTTAAAAAGCAAATAATCTAATTGGGAAGCTAAAACATGAAGTTGAAAACTTATACCAACTTTAAATAAGACTTCAAGACTTGAGATGTAACAAAGCAGTGTGGAATTAATTGAAAATAAGTGATACTGAGAATTAGCTCTATTGAAGCTCAGTGGAGGGTGAAGCTACTCCATTTGGACTAGGGACTAGAGAAAGTTTTTTTTGAGACGGAGTTCCTGTCAGCCAGGCTGAAGTGTTGTGGCTCTGTGATCTCAGCTCACTGCAAGCCCCGGCCCCGGTTCACTTCTATTCTCCTGCCTCAGCCTCCCGAGTAGCTGGGACTACAGCAGCCCACCTCCACCGGCCTCCTCGCTACAGTTTTTTTGTATTTTTTGGTAGAGAGACGGGTTTCACCCTGTTAGCCAGGATGATCTCAATCTCCTGACCTCAGGATCCGCCCTGGCCTTGGCCTCCCAAAGTGCTAGGATTACAGGCTTGAGCCACCGCGACCGGCCGAGGTGAAGAGGAGAGATAACTAAACTGAGTAGCACTTGGCTAAGTAGATAGGGATAAGGTGATAAAATACTGTAAGTAAGGGCAGAACTTTGAATTCCAGTACCTTCACTTACCTCTGTATAATATTGGGCAAGTCTTCTGAGCCTGTTACTTCATCTGCAGAATGGGGATGTATGGGATGTGTGTTAATTAACAACTTATTAATTGATGCAACATAAACCTCAAAATGTCAGTGATTTATCACAATAGAAGTTTATTTCTTGTGTGTGTCTGTGTCTACATCAGACAGCTTTCTAAGAGGTCACGCAGGGACCCAGGTTCCTTCTTTTTTGGTTTCTACCTACCCTAGGTATTTGGAGTTGTCTTCATTCAGTGAGGAAAGAGAGTAGGAGATTCCACTGCAGAGGTATTCAGAGGTCGGGCTGAAAGTGTTATATAACCCTCTGCCCATATTTTTATTGTCCAAAACTCAATCACAAAGCTATATCTAAACACAGAGGATATAGTTACATGCATAATGTGGAACTGAAATAAGTTTTAGTGTTCACATAAAACCTCTGTTACCTCACAGAGTCATTGTGAAATTGGAGGAAATCATGTATGTGACATGCTGAGTACAGTGCATAGCATATGGAGGTATTTAAATATTCTTTTTAAAGAATAGGAACATTTATATAGTGTTTTACTGAGTACAGATAATTCGCTAATTTTTTTTTATTAACGTGTTTTAACCCTGTCTTTAGAGAAGTGTCTATTTATTTTTAGCTCTTGTTAATAATGATAACTAATATTTAAAATTATTCTCCTTGGTAAGTTCTTTGTTTATTTTTCTTTTAGCATGGTGTTATTGCTACAGAAGATGAAGAATATTTTATTGAACCTTTAAAGAATACCACAGAGGATTCCAAGCATTTTAGTTATGAAAATGGCCACCCTCATGTTATTTACAAAAAGTCTGCCCTTCAACAACGACATCTGTATGATCACTCTCATTGTGGGGTTTCGGGTGAGTGAGTGTGCAGCTTTTAGAAAGCATATTGTATTGGATTGCTGCTTTTTCTTTCTTATGGCAAGTGTAGTAAGGTTAGCAATAAAAGTAACTAGGAATTTGACTAGGATTATAATGTCCAGAGCCCTTTTAATGGATGTCACCTACCAGTAGTTTTTTTTTTTTAAACATTTTTCTCTCTGCTTCTTAGGTTGGGTTTCTTTTTTTTTTTTTTTTAATTTTTTTTATTATACTTTAAGTTCTAGGGTACATGTACACAACGTGAAGGTTTGTTACATATGTATACATGTGCCATGTTGGTGTGCTGCACCCATCAACTAGTCAGCACCCATCAACTTGTCATTTACATCAGGTGTAATTCCCAATGCCACCTACCAGTAGTATTAAATCAATCTGGGAGCTCTTTGAGAAGTCTTTAAACTAAATTTGTATAAAATTCATTTTCTTTTTTTGGTTGAAGGGAAAAAAATAACCATCTTATTTTAGGTAATAGCTATAGCTTTTTTGCACAGGTACTGTAGTACTCTATTTGTGCAAATAGAGTATTTGTTTAGCCTGATATTTTTATGCTAGTAGCAGGAATCTAGACACTTTAAGACTTGAAGAATCTTAAGGTAGTATTCAAAAGTAGTGTTAGCACTGAGTGAGGATACTATAAAAATATGCAGTACAGACAACAAACCTAGACTTCAGTGGTCAAGGAGAGCTTCATGGAAGAAGTGACTTCTAAGCTGAGGCCTGGGGGAAAAGTAAAAGTAGCTGTGTAGAAGTGGAGAAAGCATTGGCTATAGTGTTTCACATAGAGAAAACAGCGTTTATGAAGCTCCTAAACCAAAAGGGAGAATGTCATGTTATATAAATTGACAGACAGTTCATGTAACTGGATATTAGAATGTGGGCTGGAGGGATAAAGGTGAGGTTCATAGTGGTTGGGGGAAGTGGCTGTGAGAGATGAAACTGGAAAGATTAGCAGAGGCCACATCATGAAGAGCTTGTAAACCATGTTAAGGGGTTTGTTTATCCTAAGTACACTAGAAACCCACGGACAGGATTTAAACAGGAAGAATAACATAATCAGATTTGTGTTTTACAAAGACTACTCTGGCAGCAATATGGAGATGGAATTAGAGAAGAGCAAGACTAGAGCTAAGGAGTTAGGAGGATGTTAGTCTAAAGGTGAGAAAATGTAGAGAAACAGTGGATATAACATAGCATAGCAAAAAGAACATGTGCTTTGGTATAGCATAGGACCAATTAATTACCCAACCTCTCTGAGTGCTCATCTCAGCACATACTAGTTACCCAATCAAACTGTAGCTATCATTAAAATGACTGTTTCTAGTACACTAAAGTGTTATTATATTAAAATTTTTTTTAAAGATTTGTTCTATATAGCTCCAGTAGCTAGAAACAGGGGCAGAATGTTTCAGAGAGAGATTTCAGCTTAATGCAAAGGTAAAGTCACCAACGAATACATTTAGTAAAAAATAGAAAGGGTTAGCCAGACGTGGTGGCTCATGCCTGTAATCCCAGCACTTTGGGAGGCCGAGGCAGGCAGATCATAAGGTCAGGATTTCGAGACCAGCCTGGCCAATATGGTGAAACCCTGTCTCTATTAAATAAGCCAGGCGTGGTGGCGCTTGCCTGTAGTCCCAGCCACTTGGGAGGCTGAGGCAGAAGAATCGCTTAAACCCGGGAGGCGGAGGTTGCAGTGAGCCCAGAACATGCCACTGCACTCCAGCCAGGGTAACAGAGCGAGACTCCATCTCAAAAAAAATAAAAAATAAAAAGAAAGAAAGGATTGCCTTGTGAGTTAGTGTATGATATGCATCATCCTTTTGTTTCTTCTCCATATTCTTCATGGGCTTGTTTTCTTCTTAAGTATTAAGTCTTCTTTTCTTAACCTACTATTCTCATTCTGCACACTTTCTTCTTGAGTAATCTCTGAGGCTGTTAATTAGGTCCTTGTTGGTACCAGAAAAAGACAACTTACAGTGAATCTACTTAAAACTTGAAATAAAATTGCATAGTTAATAATGAAAACAGAAGATTTGTTGGGTCTTTGTATTGAGTAATGAAACGAAACATTATGGAAATAAGTTTATCTTATATTTAACAACATTTAGACTGTAAGTGTAACTATATGTAAATTCTTTAAAAACTAGAATTCAGTCTGGGCACAGTGGCTCACGCCTATAATCCCAGCACTTTGGGAAGCCAAGGCAGGCGGATCACGAGGTCAGGAGATCGAGACCATCCTGGCCAACATGGTGAAACCCCTTCTGTACTAAAGATACAAAAATTAGCTGGGCATTGTGGCACGCTTCTGTAGTCCCAGCTACTCAGGCTGAGGCAGGAGAATTGCTTGAACCTTGGAGGCAGCGGTTGCAGTGAGCCAAGATCACTCCGAGTGCGAAACTCCTTCTCAAAAAAAAAGAAAGAAAAAAAACTAGGATTTAAATATTCAGTTGTTTATTATAATGTAATTATTCTATCATTTTTCCATAATATGCCAACCTTCACTGTATGATGGTAAAGAAGATCACCTTTTGTAAAAATCTTTAAAGATTTTATCATATTCTGAAAAGCCTATCTCTTAATCCTTTCATATTTAAATTATCCTTTTTTGAAGTACGTATCACATTATTTTAAGTCAGGCAGATCCTTATTTTTTAATGGTTTACGCATTAGTGAAACACTTCTCCAAATCCATTCTTATGGCTGTCATAAAATTCTGTCCTTTTGGGGAAAGATTCTTCTACCATCTCTCATTTGGATTACTATGAGAATTTCCTAAACAGTGTTCCATTTCAATGTTTTCAATTCACTTGTCATTTCTACTACCCCGAACTCTAGTCTGTTTGTTTTAGACCGTCATTATCTCTTGACGAGACCACTATACTGACTTTCTAATTATGCTTTCTGCCTCCAGGTTTGTGTTCTTGTTTTCAGTAAAATCTGTCCCCTAAATCTGGCTGTATCACACACCTTGAAAAACTTCACTGGCTTCCTATTACTGGGAATATAAAATAGTATTTCCCTATGTTCTGGGCAAGTGTTACTAGACTTAATTGGAAAAAAAAATGTTTTGTGTTAGTAGTAAATTTGGGAAATGTCTGGCTAACATCTTAATTGTAATACTGTTTCAACAGCATAGGTCAAGTGAGAGATGTGAATTTATAGGCATACACTGCCAGTTAGCCTATTACCTGGAATTCAAGTTTATGTCAAAATATAAGATATGAAAACCCCTTTGACACTGGATATATTTATCTTACATTCAGATACTAATTTTTTCCATTCTAATTAGATTCAAACTCTGAATTTTTAAAAATTTTATAGAAGTAATAAATGTTCTTTTTAGAAAATACAGGACAAAAAGGAAAAAAAGAAACTGAAAATTACTTATTCCAACACCCAGAGATAACTAAGTATTCTTCTAGTCCATTGAAATAGATGTCATTACATCTCTATATCTTCATTATCTACTTATATATTCATTAAGTAAATATTCATTTAATTCCTGTATGCAAGGCTATTCTAGGTGCTGGGGATGCAGCAATAAATAAAGCAGAAAAAGTCCCTGCTCTCATGGAGTTTATATTCTAGTGAGGAAAGACAGTTAACTAAATAAGCAAACAAACAAACAAACAAATATATGGCCAACTGTCCAGAAGTAGTAAGTACTATGTAAGTACTAAAATAAAGCAGATTAATGAAATAATAGTGAATGGCTGTATATATTCAAACACTTTGATATTGATCAAAAAGTTAAAATCTTATTTCAAATGGCAATGAAATCCATATATTGATTTTGGGAAAAAGTTACCGTGTTGTATGTGTTTATGAGCAATATTTTCCTAACATGCTATAATCTAATCAAAATTAAATTAAGCAAAGCATCTGTAACAGGTATCATTTGAAGAACTACTATCTTTATTTTGAAACAAAGCGAGTTAATCTCGTTTTCTATTTTAGACTAAGAAAGATAGTACTTACAGATCACTAAGCTTAACATTAAGAAGTCAATTGGCAATTATAGAATGCATAGTTTTATAATGAGCTAATTATGCTGGATTAATTTAATTTTTAAAGTGAAACTGAAGATGTTCTCTCTTGATTTTATTCATTCAGTATATGTGTATATGTATAAAATATTGAATATATAATTATATATGCTATATATAAAATACCTTTGATGGACATTCATAAATAAAAATATATAGTTTTAATGTTCAAATAATTTGTAGTTTGTTAGAGTGATAGCCAAGCCAACTAAAAATTTTAAAAACTAAAATGTTGAAAATTAGGACAATAACAAAGATGATGATAACACCAATTACCTTACACTGAATACATTTTTAGTTTTATTATCATTATTTTTGAGATGGAGTTTTGCTCTTGTTGCCCAGACTGGAGTGCAGAGGTGCCATCTCAGCTCACTGCAACCTCCACCTCCCAGGTTCAAGCAATTGTCCTGCCTCAGCCTTCTGAGTAGCTGGGATTACAGGCGCCCTCCCCACATCTGGCTAATTTTTGTATTTTTAGTACAGATGGGGTTTCACCATGTTGGCCAGGCTGGCCTCAAGGTCTGACCTCAGGTGATCCACCCACCCCAGCCTCCCAAAGTGTTGGGATTATAGGCGTGAGCCATCACACCCGACCTGAATACATTTTAAATGAGAACTACCATTGCGTTGTGTTTATTGCACAATAATGTCTAATTGTTTTCACAATATTTTAAATAAAAATAAGAAGAAATTGAATGGGTCAGAGAAGGGGAAATGATCAAAAGAATGAAAATAAAATCCTATATTTGGACATTTAAGCTGTTTAGCCAGAGTAAGAGACTAGGCATGACTTGAATACATGAGTGGTTTTATGATCACAGAGGACTGAGCAGGAGAAATTGGAGTTATATTGATGTGGAAAAGCTTTCAGCTGTTTTGTAATAATATTAGCCAATAAAACCTAGTGGCTTACTCAGTATACTTTTAGTATTTCACAGTTTCTGTTGGTCAGGAGTCTGTGCATGGATGGGTCATCTGCTTAGCCTCAGCTAGGGCTGAATTCTCATCTGGAATCTTGACTGGGGAAGAATCCACTTCTCTACCCCCATAGTTGTTGGCAGCATTCAGTTCTTTGTGGTTACAGATAGCTTTAGTTTTTGGATGATTGTCTTCAGATGCCAGCGTCAGTTCACCAATGTGATTGCTTGCTTTCTCTAAGTCAGCAAGGGAGAGACTCTAGGTAAATGCTACAATATTATGTAACATAATCATGTACTAATATACTCAAAGTCACAGGCATCTCATCATCTTTGCTGTATTCTGTTAGTTAGAAGCAAGTCACAGGTCCTACCTATATTCAAAAGGAGGAAATCACAAAAGGATGTTAACATCAGGAGACAGAGGTCATGGAGGCCATCTGGAGAGTCTGTCTGCCACAAATGGATATAGAGAAACACTTACTATCTGGAGGATATACTATTGAAATAAGAAGTGGTGTTTATGTCTTTGCTTCTCTTGACTTTAGGAGTTTCAGGAGTATTTAACTGATGGGTCTTATGATCATTTCCACCTTATTTCCTAAAATTTATTCATCCTACTGTCTTAGCACGTTTCCTGCTGCTGTAACAGAATACCTGAGACTGGATAATTTAAGAACAGTAAAAGTTTACTAAGCATATGGTTCTGGATGCTGGGAAGTCCAAGAGCATGGCTCCAGCATCTGGTGAGGGTCATCTAATGGAGGAAGGCAAGAGGAGGAAGTGAGTGCACACAACAGAGAGAGGAAATTGGGCTGAACTCATTATTTTTTATCAGGAACCCACTCCCACAATAACCAACCCACTCCTACAATAATGCTTTGAATTCCTTCATGAGGGTGGAGCCCTCAAGTTCTAATCATCTCTTAGAGGCCCCAGCTGTTAATACTGTTTCAATGGCAATTAAGTTTCAACATGAGTTTTGGAGGAGATATTCAAACCATAGCACCTACCAATGCAATTTTTTAAAGAGAAAGGCTAAAGAAGTTGGAGAAATGAGAATAGTTACACTTTCTGTCAAGTGTATCATATATATTAATCTAATTATTCCTCACTAAATTTTTCAATAGTGGGGATGAGAAAGATTTCCTATTCAATATAAGGATGTGGAAGATATACAGAGGCCCTCTACATGCTCAAGTTTATTTAATGAAGATGATAATCAGTGAGGCAGGTGTTTACAAATGCCGTAGCACTAAAAGGCTGCCTCTATACTGAAGAACCAAATGTGTAGAAAACAAAGGATACATTGCAATCCGTACTAAATGTGGTTCAAAGCAAATTATGCTGGAATCGTGATCTTTCAACTCTAATTGAATGTCTCTTACTTCTAGGCTTTGGAAAAGAAGTATTTTGAGTACTCTGTCAGAATAAATAGTTGTAGACTGCCGACCTAAGTGAAAAAAGTAATTCATTGCCTTTTAGAATTGAGATTTCTAGAGCAGTAGAATTGATTCTAATTAAAATAGCTTAATAGAAGCATCTTGTTTTAAAATGAATGCTCAAAGTATCTTTGAAATAGATTTTTACAAAATCAGGGTTCTCTATCAGAGCTGTCTTAGACTGATTCAAAAGTTCATACTCTAGATGCTTTTTAAATAACTTTAAATGATTCTTTAAAGTATATATCCTAAATTTAAATGTATCAAGATATAATTACTGGAATAATATGAAATGATTATTTGAAAATTATTTTTTATTAATTCATTTATTAGATTTTTTTTGTTTTCATGAGCAGTTGAATTTTTTTTTCAGATAACATTATTTTCAAAAATTTACAGACTTATTTCTCACTACTGCATTTTCTCATTCTCTTCCCTTTGAAAAATCTTAATATATTAGATAATTTATGAGAAGCATGTCTACATGAAAGATTTATAAATAAATATGTTTAATTAGTGAACTTACCTGAATTGGTTGCTTTTATTGTAGATTTCACAAGAAGTGGCAAACCTTGGTGGCTGAATGATACATCCACTTTTTCTTATTCACTACCAATTAACAACACACATAACCACCACAGACAGAAGAGATCAGTGAGCATTGAACGGTTTGTGGAGACATTGGTAGTGGCAGATAAAATGATGGTGGGCTACCATGGCCGCAAAGACATTGAACATTACATTTTGAGTGTGATGAATATTGTAAGTTTGATCCCTCTATATAATATTTTATTTCATATTTGTTGTGTTTTTGACTAAGGTCACAAATTTTTGCTGTGAAGTTAATAATGATAAGAATTTACCTGTCTAAAATGGTAAAAGATTGGTCTAGTATTGTTTCAGTTCCATAGAAATACATTTAAAGATGACCTTATCATTCATTTTTAGATAATACGACAGTTTTAGTGGATCGTTAAATCTTGTTTGAGGGTTTTGTTTTTCTTTTTTAACTTGAAACATCAGCTCACCCTCTAATTTCCATGCTGTAGTTCATGTCTAGGAGAAAATATTTATTGAGGTAGACTGGTATAAAAACCTTTTACCAAGGCACCTTGAGGGTAGAGTTCTAAGTGATACAGAGTAATGTATACAGTGGTTAAATTTATAAAAACTTGTTTTAGCACTTAAAAAAATCAGACTATCACCCTATGATTTTTGTCTGACTTTGTGTCTTTTCTTATTTTCTGGAGGTCAGGTTGCCAAACTTTACCGTGATTCCAGCCTAGGAAACGTTGTGAATATTATAGTGGCCCGCTTAATTGTTCTCACAGAAGATCAGGTAAGAATGTGTTAGTTTATAAGTCTAAGATGCTTAACAGACAGGCTATAGAGCTATAGAATTACTTATTATTAAATAATATGTTTTATTATTGCTCCTATTAGGAAGTTCTAGTTGGATATGAGTTTTAGCTCTACACATTTAATATCTTAAGCAAATTTTAAATACATTACAAGAATATGCCTTTTATGTTAAAGCTATATAGATTAGCTATGTTTCAGTATAAGGGTGAGCATTTGCATGGCATATCTTATAATAATGGTTTTCTTTAGTTTTTATGTTGATAATCTCACATATGTTCACATTATCATTACAGCTGGAACTGGAAAAAATATCTGTTCAATAATATACCAAATGAGCTCTAGGTCAGATATTACAGAAATAAAAATTGGCAAGAGATTATTCCTAGAAACCACTGCTTCTAATTATACTCCCACTTTAGTCTTCAAAAGTTTTAACAACTGACCTTAGTAATTTGTTTGGAACATTTCTGGTATGCATGTTGTATTGCAGCCAAACTTGGAGATAAACCACCATGCAGACAAGTCCCTCGATAGCTTCTGTAAATGGCAGAAATCCATTCTCTCCCACCAAAGTGATGGAAACACCATTCCAGAAAATGGGATTGCCCACCACGATAATGCAGTTCTTATTACTAGGTATGGTTTGTTGCAAGTATTTTTCCATTGATTATTGTGTTTATTCACTATTGTAATAAATTTGGTTCTATCTAAAGCCTCATTCAGATAATGAGTATAGAGAAAGCAAAATGGTAATTTATTTTTCACTACTGGGAAAGAATGTATTACACTATTATTGTGTTTGCATCAAATGAACCAAATAAGAAAAAAGAAAATATTAAAATTTGACTTAGAAATTTAATAAATGACTTTCCTTCTACTGATAAGTTCTATTCATAATGTTTAATAGAAAGCATGTAGATGATTTGTTAACTGAACAAAATACACACTAAAACAAGATTAAAACATATGAGAAAATATATATCATAAAAATAAAGTGACCATTATTGGTTATAAAATATATTAACTATTTTTACCTTCCAGTTGTGTTAAAGTTTATTAAAAGAGAGGAGGACACTGGCAGTTATACAACTTACTTGAATGTCTATCTAATTTAAAATACTTTAATTAAGATATATAAACATAAAGAAGCAGATTGATTACACTATGTGTTGAACAGCTTGTCTCTCAAGCAAAATTATTTTTTGATGATAACCCATTGAATTTTTATATTGCTTTCCAATTTTACAAAACTGTTTTCAGATCCATTTTATTCTTTACTCTCCAGCAACAATTCTGTAGAGAGTGTTATTATGTTAGGAATGAGGGAACTGGTAGGTAAGTTTGTCAAGATTACTCAGCTAATAAGTGAAAGAATACGGCTCAGATCCTGGTGATTCTGTCTTTGATTATATGATGCTATCTGTTTTAGTTTTTAATACTCTTAATTATAATTGGTTAGAAATATTATACTTAAATTATTTTAAGATAAGTGTGCCTTTTGACTTCTTATCAATATTTTAAAATAAAAAGTAACAATAAACAATAAGCAAAATGGAAGCATTATAGTCTTTGGTATGATGATTATTTCAATTTGCAAGACAGTATTTAACATATGCTTCATCTGTGGTATGTTCATTGACCCTACATTAGGTTCTAGGGAGGGAATACAAAGTATATGAGTTAGAATCTTGAGATCCTGTAAGATAATGTAAACTTTAGAAAAATTTTTTGAGTAACTGAGTCGTACAGTGAAATTTCTGAATTTTTTTTATAGTTATAGTCACTTTAATTGACTTTATCTACCTGGCATCATAAGTGAGAAAATTTGGTTTATGACATGCCTGCTGAATAAAAACATCATATGGTTCTATATAAATACACGTTGACATTTTAGTCTGATAAAATTTGCAACCCCTTAGAGTCTTGTGGTCTGGAATATTCTTAAATATACTTAAGGAATTAAAAATATACTGGGAATTGTGCAAATGTAGAAACCTTTCTGTTGAAAAATATGGACGTTGATTAGTGTCAATGAAATTACTAGAAGAAAATGTTGTTGTATATAGCTTACAAAATGATCATAAATATTTACATGACTTTTGTATTTATATTTGTAAAGCTCTTTCTCTCTTCCCAAATGTGACACACAGTGGGCTCCCAATACTTCACATTTGCATTATTATATCTCCATTGGATTTTTACCTTTTGCCTCAAATGACAGAAGTTACACCAAGCACGTATATAGGTATTCAAGTAGTAGAGTACATCTGGGCAGTTAGCCCACCTTTCTTTGCGCTGGCTACAACATTCAGCTGTCCAACTTTTTACTCTGAATTCGCTTGGATATTTTCCTGATTCTCTGCAGGGCTCTTGTTTGCTTTTGTAAGCTACTTCAAGTACCTTTTTGAAGTTTGAGATTTAAACATAAAATTTTATTTTTTATTTTATTTTATTTATTTTATTTTATTTTATTTTTTTGAGATGAGTCCCGCTCTGTCGTCCAGGCTGGGGCGCAGTGGTGCGATCTCGGCACTGCAACCTCTACATCCCAGGTTCAAGTGATTCTCCTGCCTCAGCCTCCTGAGTAGCTGGGATTACAGGTGCGTGCCACCATGCACAGCTAATTTTTTGTGTTTTTAGTAGAGACGAGGTTTCACCGTGTTAGCCAGGATGGTCTCAATCTCCTGACCTCGTGATCCTCCCACCTTGGCCTCCCAAAGTACTGGGGATTACAGGCATGAGCCACCGTGCCTGGCCGAAAATTTTCTTTTTAAACTTGTCTCCTAATGATCAGACTAGTACTAGAAATGATCTCAGGATTTAATAGAGTAGTAGTTCAAAGAGTTCATATCATATTATTTTAGATTGGCTAATGTAACAGAGGTTAGAAAAATGCTTTTTGGAGCAGTGTATAATTCTTTTTTGAATTCTTATTAAAGTTTCAAAGTAACTTCTAGCCTATTTAAAAGTCTATAATTATTTTTGGATTGCTAGGGCCACAGAGTGACTTATCAAAATGAGAGGAGTATCATCGTTAATATTTAAAAACGGTTAGTTTTTGAGGATCAGAAGAGAGGTACCAGTGTTGGACTCTCTTGTATATTTTTTATTTTGAAATCCAACATGTGTTTAAATCATACTGCTAATTTTTGTAAAAATATTTTTTAAAATGGTTAGTTTTTGAGGATCAGAAGAGAGGTACCAGTGTTGGACTCTCTTATATATTTCTTATTTTGAAATCCAACATGTGTTTAAATCATACTACTAATTTTTGTAAAAATATTTTTGAGAATTCCACAGATGATTTTATATTACTGTTGAAAATTGGTTGATATAACTCACTTATTAACATGTTCAGGGGTTTGACCCGACTGTTTTTGAGTGAGATCATGTTGTATGTTTGCTTGAAATGTCAACTCACTAGGGAGAATGTATAATGTGTGTGTCAAGAATGCCAGGGCTGGGCACGGTGGCTAATGCCTGTAATCCCAGCACTTTGGGAGGCTGAGGAGGGCAGATCACAAGGTCAGGAGATCAAGAACATCTGGCTAACATGGTGAAACCCTGTCTCTACTAAAAATACAAAAAAATTAGCCAGACGTGATGGTGGGCACCTGTAGTCCCAGCTACTCGAGAGGCTGAGGCAGGAGAATGGCGTGAACCTGCGAGGTGGAGCTTGCAGTGAGCCAAGATTGCGCCACTGTACTCTAGCCTGGGTGACAGAGTGAGCAAAAAAAAAAAAAAAAAGAAAAGAAAAAAAAGAATGCCAGAGGAAAAATGATTGATATGTTTATTTCCACTGGGCCAAATTTTGTCCCAGGGACTCAAAGGTTCTATGCAAAAGCCATTTGAGATTGCAATCACTTAAGTAACAGTAGTTACTTTTAAAAACTCAAAATGTTATCCCTTTCTTTAAAAATGGTATCTTATTGTTTTATTTTGTTGATTTACATTTAAAATGTACTGTGCTCTGCAAAGCTATCAGATCACTCTGACTAGAGAGAAAGAAAATAAAGGAATTTTGCATGTTGTTTTTTCTGATATCAATAATATTGAATGAACACCAAATAACATATTAAAATTTATATATATTATATATGTGTATTTTATATGTACATATGTGTGCATATACTATGTTCTATATAATTTTTCATAATAAATAATATATAATATAATGAATACCTGTTATCACTACCTAGATTTATCAAATCTTAACTTTATGCTATACCAAAGAGCAGCTTTAAGCCACTTCCTAAAATGATGATTACCTCTCTATGTTGTATTAAGTACCTGACATCTTAGCTCTGAATACCAAAGTTAGGGCTAAAATGTATACATTTGTAGAAATATGGCAATATTTCTATAGTTTATTATATTTCATATATTATAAATATGCATTAATAGAATAATAAAACTGATCTTTCATTTTTGTGATCTATATTTTTAGTTAAAATATCAGTATTAGTAACTGGTATTGATTGATTTCATAGACTAAGATCTATTAGAATTATTTGATGATGATTAATATTCACCTAAATTAGTGAATGAAATTCACAATACATCAGTGGTGAAATATAACATTATATACCTAGGTCAAGAAATGATTAATATTCCTTACTTGAAACTCTAGAAGCAGAATTTTTGAAGGCAAAATAAGACTGTGCACACATAGTTAAAAAGCTAACTTGCTATAAAACTTGCAAATTATCTTTATTAAGCTTTGTATTTTGTTGTTTTAAAATTATTAAATTGACAAAAATTGTGTGTCTTTATGGTATTCAAATGATATTTAGATATATCTAAATATTGTAAAATGGCTAAATCTATCAGTGGCTTGATATGTGTTGCCTCCCATACTTTATTAAGGTTTTTATTGATAAACCAAATTAATAGCTACTTAGGAATAAAAACCTGCAAGTTGACAGGTTATTTAATTTAATTAAATTTTCAAATGAAGTCAGGAAATATCCACCACAAGTTTAAAGTCAAGCCAATATCTAAATCTATTTTGTGGTAAAATACTCAAGAAATCTATTTGTTGTCTGAAATTCAGTAGGAATTCAAAGACGTGGAGTATATTTGCATCAATGTTTAGCAATTAGCATGAACAGACTAATGCATACATTTCTTGGCTTTCTCTCGTATAAAGTATTGGAATCAGGTTTTTCCATTTTTAAGATAATAATACATAACAGTTTATATTTAGGGTAGGAATTATAGCCTAAGTTCTTTTTATGGTAACAGCTTTATTGAGATATAATTCACAGACCATACAATTTATCCATTTAAAGTATACAGTTCATTGGTTTTTAGTATATTCACAGGGTTGTGCAATCGTCATTATCATCAATTTTAGAACATTCCATCACTCCCAAAGGAAGTCATCCTCCATTTCCCACATTCCCCTCAGTCCCCACTCCTACCCTAGTCATAGGCAACTGCTAATGTACTTTTTGTCTGTATAGATTTACCTCTAGACCATACATATAAATGAAATAATACAATATGTGGTCTTTTGTAACTTGCCTCTTTTACTTAGCACAGTGTTTTCAAGGTTCATCTATAATGTGGCGTGTATCAATACTTCATTCCTCTTATTAGCCTAAATTCTTGAGAATTCAAGACAGCTTTTAAGACTGCCTCTGTAGGCTATTTGTCAATTATTATACTTTTACAGTTTTTCATTAATGAAAAGCACAGGATTTATAAATACGTCTCAAAATACAGATGCAAAAATTGCACACCAAGTCAAATAATTTAGTCTTTAATTAAAATGGGCATATTTATCCTCTTAAGGGGTCATGACTGTTTGCTTTGGTGCTGCTGGATTATAAAGGAATTAGAATTTCCAAAGTCACATAATGTTTTCAGTTGGGAGTACAAAAATAGCTATAAAAGTGGTTTATTGTTAAAATTTGGCCTGCAGTCTATGCATTTAAACAAGTTTTCTTATTTTTTAAATAATGTGTTTATCAGGATTATATATTGGTTTCATGGTAATGTATTAGAACAGATAGAGGAAAGGGAAGTTAAATGTGATACATTAACATTTATTTGGTATTCATTTATGGATTTTTAAAAATCTTTAAAGAAATGCCAGTTACCTGTTTTATGACCAGTTAAATATTTATTTCACTAAGCTTTTAAAGAATATATTAGGTTTATAGGAAGTGTGAATTCAGATTGTGGGTGAATTAATTTTGTTATGTGGGCATTTTGAAGCATTTATTTTTCTCTTACCATGCTGCTTTTTCTGAATTGTTTGAGACGATCATATAGTTCATCTTTCTAAAAGTGTATTAACACAGTGAATTGCGATGATTGGTTTAGAATATTAAACCAACCTTTTGTTCTTTTTTTTCTTGAGACAGGGTCTCACTCTATTGCCCACTATATCTACCCACCCCCATTGCCCATATTCCTCCTCTTCAGTTTCCCTTCCTTTTGTCCATGCCTTGTTGGTTTCTTACTCAAAAATCTTTATCTAGATTCAGTTTCCATTTCAGTCTAGGACTGTGACAAACTGGAGTGACTCTAATTTCTTGTGTACACTGGGACACTTTTAAGAGTGAAAGAGGGGGGCTGTATGCAATGGGTCATGCCTGTAATGCCAGCACTTTGGGAGGCTGAGGTGGGAGGAATACTTGAGGTCAGGAGTTCAAGACCAGCCTGGCCAACATGGTGAAACTTGTCTCTACTAAAAATACACAAAAACATTAGTCAGGCATGGTGACATGCACCTGTAATCCCAGATACTCAGGAGACTGAGGTAGGAGAATCTCTTGAACCCGAGAGGCAGAGATTGCAGTGAACTGAGATTGCACCACTGCACTCCAGCCTGGGCAATAGAGTGAGACTCCATCTTAAAAAACAAAAAACAAACCACAAAAAAAAACTGAAAGAACGTGCCATTGACAGTTATGTCTAGAAAATAGGCACAAATTAGGACCTGGTGAAACAGGATTATGGTTATCTCAGGCATTACCTGTGTGTGTTTGTTGAAGTTCAAATAAAAATGAAAACAAGAAGATACTTTTTCCTCAGTACCCAAATTTAATCAGTTATCTTTATGCACACCTTGAATAAATACTGTACCTTATTTGTAGTAGGCACCATTAAATAGTTAAAGAAGGATGTATTGTTCTAAGCTCTAAGGAATAGTAACTTAAGTATTTATATTGGTTTTATGGATGTATTGATGTATGTATATAACCAAGTACCAGATACTTAAGTGCTTTATAGACACTTAATCATTTAAACCTTAAATAACTGCATGAGATAGGTACTGCTGTTTTCTCCATATTGCAGAAGAGAGAGCTGAAGCACAGGAAAGTTAACTGATTGGCAAGGTCACACAGCATCTTAGAAGTCTGTGGTAGGCAGGCTTCTAAGATGGCCCTCAGTGATCTCTGTCTCCTGGTATTCATGACTTTATGTAATCTTCTCCTCTGGAGTGTGGTCTAGCAAATTGCCATCTTAACAATATGGAGTCTTCCAACTCATGAACAAAGTCTGTCTCTCCATTTATTTAGGTTTTCATTACTTTGTCTCAGCATTGTTTTGTGGTTTTCAGTGTTTTTATACATTTGGTCATATGTTTTGATATTATTGTCCATGATACTCTTTTTAAAATTTCATTTTCCATATTAATAGTTTTTCACTGGTATATAAAAGTGCAATAGATATGTATATGGATTTTGTATCCTGTAATCTTGCTAAGTTCATTTATTGGTTTTAATAGCTTTTCTTGTGTGTGTCAGAGTCTCTCTTATCTCCCAGTCTGGAGAGCGATGGCACGATCTCGGCTTTGTGATTCTCCTACCTCTGCCTCCCAAATAGCTGGGAATACAGGTGCCCGCCACCATGCCCAACTAATTTTTGTATTTTTAGTAGAGATGGGGTTTCGTCATGTTAGCCAGGCTGGTCTCAAACTCCTGACCTCAGGTGTTCTGCCTGCCTCGGCCTCCCAAAGTGCTGGGATTAGAGGCATGAGCCACTGAGCCTGGCCTGGTTTTAATAGCTTTTTAAAAGATTCCATATATAAAGATGATCACATTGTCTGAGATGAAAGACATTATGCTTCTTCCTTTTAATAATGAATGACTTTTATTTATTTATTTATTGCCTTATTGGAATGTCTAGAACTTCTAATACAGTGCATAATAAAGGTGGTAAGAGCAGAGATCCTTGTTTTGTTCCTGACCTCAGTGAGGAAAGAATTCCATCTTTCACCATTAAATATGATGTTAGCTATAGGTTTCTTTGTTGATTCCCTTTGTCTGGTTGAGAAAATTTCCTTCTGTTCATGGTTTGCTGAGAGTTTTTTTTTTTTTTTTAATCAGTAATGGGTGTTGGAATATTACCAAATGCCTTTTCTGAATTGTTTGAGATAATCATATAGTTTATCTTTTTAAAAGTGGATTAATACAGTGAATTGCAATGATTGATTTACAGTGTTAAACCAACCTTTTTTTTTTTTGAGACAGGGTCTCACTCTGTTGCCTAGGCTGGAGTGCAGTGTTGTGATCTTAGCTCACTGCAACCTCTGCCTCCCAGGCTCGAGCAGTCCTCCCACCTCAGCCTCCTGAGTAGCTGGTACTACAGGCGTGCATCACGATGCCCAGCTAATTTTTTGTATATTTTATAGAGATGGGGTTTCACTGTGTTGCTTAAGCTGGTCTTAAACTCTTGGGCTCAAGTGATCCTCCCACCTTGGTCTCCCAAAGTGCTGGGATTACAGGCATGAGCCACACTGTGCCCGGCCAAACCAACTTTTCATTCTTAAGATGAACTAAATTTGGTCATCAATGTATTATTCTTTTAATATAGTTAGATATCTAATTTACATTCCCACCAACAGTGTAAAAGTGTTTCTATTTCAACCATTGTGGAAGACGGTGTGGCCTAGTTATCCCAAAGGAATATAAACCATTCTATTCTAAAGATACGTGTACATGTATGTTCAATGCAGCACTATTCACAATAGCAAAGACATAGAATCAACCCAAATGTTCATCAATGATAGACTGGATAAAGAAAATGTGGTACTTATATACCATGGAATACTATGCAGCCATAAAAAGGAATGAGATCATGTCTTTTGCAGGGACATGGATGAAGCTGGAAGCCATCATCCTTAGCAGACTAACACAGGAACAGAAAACCAGACACTGCATGTTCTCACTCAAAAGTGGGAGTTGAAAAATGAGAACACATGGACACACAGAGGGGAACAACACACACTGGGGCCTGTTGAGGGTAGAGGAAGAGGAAGGAGAGCATTTGGGGAAAGAGCTGATGCATGCCGGGCTTATTACCTAGCTGACGGGTTGATAGGTGCAACAAACCACCAAGGCACATATCTACCTGTGGAACAAATCTGCACATCCTGCACATGTACCCTGGAACTTAATTAAAAAAAATATATATATATATATATATATATAGTTAGATATCATTTTCTATATAATTAGATATTATTTTCTAAAATTATGGGGTTTTTTTTAGATTTATATTTATGAGGGATATTATTCTGTAGTTTTTTCTTAGACTGTCTTTGCCTGATTTTGGTATTAGGGTAATGTTGCCCTCACAGAATGCATTACGAGATAGTTCCTCCTTTTCAATTTTCTGGAACAGTTTGTCTAGAATTGGTATTATTTCCTCCTCAGATGTTTTGTAGAATTCACAAGAAGCCATCTGCCCTGGGAGTTTTCTTTGTGGAGTGATTTTTTAAAAACTACCAGTTAAAATTGTTTAATAATATAGGGCTAATTAGGTTATCTTATTCAGTGAGCTTTGGTAGTTTGAGTATTGCAAGGAGTATGTTTATTTTTTCCAAGTGGTGAAATGTGTTGGCATAATTGTTCATAATATCTTGTTATCCTTTTAATATCTATAGAATATGTAGTAAAATCACCTCACTTTATGGCATTGGTAGTTTTTGTCTTTTGTCTTTTATGTCTTTTTCTTGTCTTTTGTCTTTTTCTAATCACTCTGGCCAGACATTTTAATCATCTTCTCAAATTTGGTTTCAGTTATTTTTTTTCATTTTTCTGTTTTCTGTTTCATTGATTTCTTTCCATTCGTCTGCTTGCTTCAGGTTTATTCTTCTGTTTGTGGTTCCTTATGACAGAAGTTGTGGTCATTAATTTGAGACCTTTCTGCTTTTCTAATATATGTGTTTAATGTTAGAAAATCCCCCCTCTGTATAGCTTTATTGCATCTCACAAATTTGGATATGCTGAGTTTCAGTTCCATTCAGTTCAAAATACTAATGTTCCTTTAGAGTATTTCTTTCTTTCTTTCTTTCTTTTTTTTTTTTTTTTTGACCCATGGCTTATTTAGAATTGTGTTATTTAGTTCCAAATCCCCCGCCACCACTGCAGAAATTCTTCTGTTATTAATTCGTAATTTATTTCCACTATGGTCAGATAATATAGTTTGCATGACTTGAATGCATTTCAATTTATTGAGACTTGCTTTATGGCCCAGAATATTGTCTTTCTTAGTAAATGTTCCAGGTGGTTGCGCTTGAAAAGAATAGGCATTCTGCTGTTGTTGGATGGAAATGTCTATATATTATCAATTAGGTTAATTTGGGTGGTCATGGTGTTGAATTATTCTTTACCCTTACTGAGTTGAACAATTTGATTACGAAATGTTTTGGAGTAGTTTTCATGTTTGGGGTCATTGAGCTTCTTAGATCTAATTTAATCAAATTTTGATGATTTTGGCCAATATTTTCTCAATATTTTTTTTGGTTTTGCCCTTCTTGCCTTGCTTTGGTGACTTTAATTCCAGATATATTTGGTTACTTGAAGACAACTCACATATGGTCTGTTTATTATTTTAAATTCTCTCTTCTCTGTGTATTCAATTTTGGGTAGTTTCCATTGCTGTGTCTTCAAGTTGACTTTTTTCTACAATGACTAATCCAACAGTCTGATCTACTATGTATTTTCATCTTATGTAGTATAATTTTTTTCATTTCTAGTGGTTTAATTTGTTTTTTTTTATTACTGTACTTTAAGTTCTAGGGTACATGTGCACATCATGCAGGTTTGTTACATATGTATACATGTGCCATGTTGTTGTGCTGCATCCATTAACTTGCCATTTACATTAGGTATATCACGTAATGCTATCCCTCCACCTTCTCCCCAACCCGACGACAGGCCCTGGTGTGTAATGTTCCCCTTCCTGTGTCCAAGTGTTCTCATTGTTCAGTTCCCATCTGTGAGTGAAAACATACAGTGTTTGGTATTTTTTCTTGCGATAGTTTGCTCAGAATGATGGTTTCCAGCTTCATCCATGTCCCTACAAAGGACATGAACTCATCCTTTTTTATGGCTGCATAGTATTCTATGGTGGATATATGCCATGTTTTCTTAAATCCAGTCTGTCATTGATGGACATTTGGGTTGGTTCCAAGTCTTTGCTATTGTGAATAGTGCTGCAATAAACATATATGTGCATGTGTCTTTATAGCAGCATGATTTATAATCCTTTGAGTATATACCCAGTAATGGGATCAGTGGGTCAAATGGAATTTCTAGTTCCACATCCTTGAGGAATCGCCACACTGTCTTCTATAATGGTTGAACTACTTTACAGCCCCACCAACAGTGTAAAAGTGTTCCTATTTCTCTACATCATCTCCAGCACCTGTTGTTTCCTGACTTTTTAATGATCGTCATTCTAACTGGTGTGAGATGGTATCTCATTGTGGTTTCGATTTGCATTTTCTGATGGCCAGTGATGTGCATTTTTCATTGTGTCTGTTGGCTGCATAAATATCTTCTTTTGAGAAGTGTCTGTTCATATCTTTTGCCCACTTTTTGATGGGGTTGTTTGATTTTTTCTTGTAAATTTGTTTGAGTTCTTTGTAAATTCTGGATATTAGCCCTTTGTCAGATGAGCAGATTGTAAAAATTTTCTCCCATTCTGTAGGTTGCCTGTTCACTCTGATGGTAGTTTCTTTTGCTGTGCATAAGCTCTTTAGTTTAATTAGATCCCATTTGTCAATTTTGGCTTTTGTTGCCATTGCTTTTGGTGTTTTAAGCATGAAGTCCTTGCCCATGCCTATGTCCTGAATGGTATTACCTAGGTTTTCTTCTAGGGTTTTTATGGTTTTAGGTCTAACATTTAAGTCTTTAATCCATCGTGAATTAATTTTTGTATAAGGTGTAAGGAAGGGATCCAGTTTCAGCTTTCTACATATGGCTAGCCAGTTTTCCCAGCAACATTTATTAAATAGGGAACCCTTTCCCAATTGCTTGTTTTTGTCAGGTTTGTCAAAGACCAGATGGTCGTAGATGTGTGGTATTATTTCTAAGGGCTCTGTTCTGTTCCATTGGTCTATATCTCTGTTTTGTTACCAGTACCATGCTGTTTTGGTTACTATAGCCTTGTAGAATAGTTTGAAGTCAGGTAGCGTGATGCCTCCAGCGTTGTTCTTTTGGCTTAGGATTGACTTGGCAATGTGGGCTCTTTTTTGGTTCCATATGAACTTTAAAGTAGTTTTTTTCCAATTCTGTGAAGAAAGTCATTGGTAGCTCGATGGGGATGGCATTGAATCTATAAATTATCCTGGGCAGTATGACCATTTTCACGATATTGATTCTTCCTATCCATGAGCATGGAATGTTCTTCCATTTGTTTGTGTCCTCTTTTATTTTGCTGAGGAGTGGTTTGTAGTTCTCCTTGAAGAGGTCCTTCACATCCCTTGTAAGTTGGATTCCTAGGTATTTTATTCTCTTTGAAGCAATTGTGAATGGGAGTTCACTCATGATTTGGCTCTCTGTTTGTCTGCTATTGGTGTATAAAAATGCCTGTGATTTTGGTGCATTGATTTTGTATCCTGAGACTTTGCTGAAGTTGCTTATCCGGTTAAGGAGATTTTGGGCTGAGATGATGGGGTTTTCTAAATATACAATCATGTCATCTGCAAACAGGTACGATTTGACTCCCTCTTTTTCTAATTGAATACCCTTTATTTCTTTCTCCCACCTGATTGCCCTGGCCAGAACTTCCAACGCTGTATTGAATAGGAGTGGTGAGAGAGGGCATCGCTGTCTTGTGCCAGTTTTCAAAGGGAATGCTTCCAGGTTTTACCCATTCAGTATGATATTGGCTGTGGGTTTGTCATAAATAGCTCTTATTATTTTGAGATACGATCCATTTAATACCTAGTTTATTGAGAGTTTTTAGTATGAACGGCTGTTGTATTTTGTCAAAGGCTTTTTCTGCATCTGTTGAGATAATCATATGGTTTTTGTCTTTTGTTCTTTTTATATGCTGGATTATGTTTATTGATTTGCATATGTTGAACCAGCCTTGCATCCCAGGGATGAAGCCCACTTGATCATGGTGGATAAGCTTTTTGATGTGCTGCTGGATTCGGGTTGGCAGTATTTTATTGAGGATTTTTGCATCGCTGTTCATCAGGGATATGGGTCTAACATTCTCTTTTTTTGTTGTGTCTCTGCCAGGCTTTGGTATCAGGATGATGTTGGCCTCATAAAATGAGTTAGGGAGGATTCCCTCTTTTTCTATTGATTGGAATAGTTTCAGAAGGAATGGTACCAGCTCCTCCTTGTGCCTCTGGTAGAATTCAGCTGTGAATCTGTCTGGTCGTGGACTTTTTTTGGTTTTTAGGCTATTAATTATTGCCTCAATTTCAGAGCCTGTTATTGGTCTACTCAGGGATTCAACTTCTTCCTGGTTTAGTCTTGGTAGGGTATATGTGTCCAGGAATTTGTCCATTTCTTCTAGATTTTGTAGTTTATTTGCATAGAAGTGTTTATAGTATTCTCTGATGGTAGTTTGTATTTCTGTGGGATCAATGGTGATATCCCCTTTATCATTTTTTTATTGCATCTATTTGATTCTTCTCTCTTTTCTTCTTTATTAGTCTTGTTAGCGATCTATCAATTTTGTTGATGTTTTCAAAAGAGCAGCTCCTGAATTCATTGATTTTTTGAAGGGTTTTATGTGTCTCTATCTCCTTCAGTTCTGCTCTGATCTTAGCTATTTCTTGCCTTCTGCTAGCTTTTGAATGTGTTTGCTCTTGCTTCTCTAGTTCTTTTAATTGTGATGTTAGGGTGTCAATTTTAGATCTTTCCTGCTTTCTCTTGTGGGCATTCAGTGCTATAAATTTCCCTGTACACACTGCTTTAAATGTGTCCCAGAGATTCTGGTATGTTGTGTCTTTGTTCTCATTGGTTTCAAAGAACATCTTTATTTCTGCCTTCATTTCGTTATGTACCCAGTAGTCATTCAGAAGCAGGTTGTTCAGTTTCCATGTAGTTGAGCGGTTTTGAGTGAGTCTCTTAATCCTGAGTTCTAGTTTGATTGCAGTGTGGTCCGAGAGACAGTTTGTTATAATCTGTGATCTTTTACGTTTGCTAAGAATTGCTTTACTTCGAACTGTGTGGTCAATTTTGGGATAAGTGTGATGTGGTGCTGAGAAGAATGTATGTTCTGTTGATTTGGGGTGGAGAGTTCTGTAGATATCTCTTACGTCCGCTTGATGCAGAGCTGAGTTCATATTCCTGGATATCCTTGTTAACTTTCTGACTTGTTGATCTGTCTAATGTTGACAGTGGGGTGTTGAAGTCTCCCATTATTATTGTGTGGGACTTTAAGTCTCTTTGTATGTCTCTAAGGACTTGCTTTATGAATCTGGGTGCCCCTGTATTGGGTGCATATATATTTAGGATAGTTAGATCTTCTTGTTGAATTGATCCCTTTAGCATTATGTGATGGCCTTCTTTGCCTCTTTTGATCTTCGTTGATTTAAAGTCTTTTTCATCAGAGATTAGGATTGCAACCCCTGCTTTTTTTTTGTTTTCCATTTGCTTGGTAGATCTTCCTTCATCCCTTTATTTTGAGCCTGTGTGTGTCTCTGCACGTGAATTGGGTCTCCTGAATATAGCACACTGATGGGTCTTGACTCTTTATCCAATTTGGCAGTGTGTGTCTTTTAATTGGAGCATTTAGCCCATTTACATTTAAGGTTAATATTATTATGTGTGAAATTTGATCCTGTCATTAGGATGTTAGCTGGTTATTTTGCTTGTTAGTTGATGCAGTTTCTTCCTAGCATCAATGATCTTTACTATTTGGCATGTTTTTGCAGTGACTGGCACTGGTTGCTCCTTTCCATGTTTAGTGCTTCCTTCAGGAGCTCTTGTAAGGCAGGCCTGGTGGTTAGAAAATCTCTCAGCATTTGCTTGTCTGTAAAGGATTTTATTTCTCCTTCACTTATGAAGCTTAGTTTGGCTGGATATGAAATTCTGGGTTGAAAATTTTTTTCTTTCATAATGTTGAATATTGGACCCCACTCTCTTCTTGCTTGTAGAGTTTCTGCTGAGAGATCTGCTGTTAGTCTCATGGGCTTCCTTTTGTGGGTAACCCGACCTTTCTCTCTGACTGCCCTTAGCATTTTTTCCTTCATTTCAACTTTAGTGAATCTGACAATTATGTGTCTTGGAGTTGCTCCTCTCAAGGAGTATCTTTGTGGTGTTCTTTGTATTTCCTGAATTTGAATGTTGGCCTGCCTTGCTAGGTTGGGGAGGTTCTCCTGGTTAATATCCTGAAGAGTGTTTTCCAGCTTGGTTCCATTCTCCCTGTCACTTTCAGGTACACCAATCAGATGTAGATTTGATCTTTTCATATAGTCCCATATTTCTTGGAGGGTTTGTTCATTTCTTTTTACTCTTTTTTCTCTAAACTTCTCTTCTCGCTTCATTTCATTCATTTGAACTTCAATCACTGACACCCTTTCTTCCAGTTGATTGAATTGGCTATTGAAGTTTATGCATTTGTCACTTAGTTCTCGTGCCATGGTTTTCAGCTCCATCAGGTCATTTTAAGGACTTCTCTACACTGGTTATTCTAGTTAGCCATTTGTGTAATGTTTTTTCAAGGTTTTTAGCTTCTTTGCGGTGGGTTCGAACTTCATCCTTTAGCTCGGAGATGTTTGTTATTAGCGATCGTCTGAAGCCTTCTTTTCTCAACTCATTAAAGTTATTCTCCATCCAGCTTTGTTCTGTTGCTGGCGAGGAGCTGTGTTCCTGTGGAGGGGGAGAGGCGCTCTGATTCTCAGAATCAGCTTTTCTGCTCTGTTTTTTCACCATCTTTGTGGTTTTATTTACCTTTGGTCTTTGATCATGATGATATATATAGATGATATATAGATGGGATTTTGGTGTGGATGTCCTTTCTGTTTGTTAGTTTTCCTTTTAACAGTCAGGACCCTCAGCTCCAGGTTTGCTGGAGTTTGCTGGAGTTCCACTCCAGACACTGTTTGCCTGGGTATCAGCTGCGGAGGCTGCAGAACAGCGAATATTGCTGAACAGCAAATGTTGCTGCCCAATCGTTCCTCTGGACGCTTCGTCTCAGAGGGGTACCTGGCAGTGTGAGGTATCAGTCTACTCCTACTGGGGGGTGCCTCCCAGTTAGGCTACTTGGGGATCAGGGACCCACTTGAGGAGGCAGTCTGTCCGTTCTCAGATCTCAAACTCTGTGCTGGGAGAACCATTACTCTCTTTAAAGCTGTCAGACAGGGACATTTAAGTGTGCAGAGGTTTCTGCTGCCTTTTGTTTGGCTATGCCCTGCCCCCAGAGGTGGAGTCAACAGAGGCAGGCAGGCCTCCTTGAACTGTGGTGGGCTCCACCCAGTTCGGGCTTCCTGGTCTCTTTGTTTACCCAATCAAGCCTCAGCAATGGCAGACACCCCTCCCCCAGCCTCACTGCCACCTTGCAGTTCGATCTCAGACTGCCGTCCTAGCAATGACTGAGGCTACATGTGCTTGGGACCCTCCGAGCCAGGTGTGGGATATAATCTCCTGGTGTGCTGTTTGCTAAGACCATTGGAAAAGTACAGTATTAGGGTGGGAGTGACCCAATTTTCCAGGTGCCATCTGTCACAGCTTCCCTTGGCTAGGAAAGGGAATTCCCTGACCCCTTGCTCTTCCCAGGAGGTGATACCTCGCCCTGCTTCGGCTCTCACTCGGTGGGCTGCACCCACTGTCCTGCACCCACTGTCCTGCACCCAGTGTCTGACAAGCCCCAGTGAGATGAGCCAGCTACCTCAATTGGAAAAGCAGAAATCACCCATCTTCTGCGTTGCCCACGCTGGGAGCTGTAGAATGGAGCTGTTCCTATTCAGCCATCTTGGAATCGCCCCCTAATTTGGGTTTTTAAAAAAAATTTTCAGATCTCTAGGCTTTAGAAAATACAAAAACTGTTTTAAAGATTTTCTCTACTAATTTTATTATATGTGTCAGTTTTGGATTGGTTTCAATTGACTATTTCTTTATTATGTACTGTATTTTATTGCTTTTTTGCATTTTTGGTGATCTTTGATTGTGCCTGACATTGTGTTATTTACCTTGTTGGGTGCCAGATATTTTTGTATTTCTGTAATTACTCTTGAACTTTTCCTTGGGGTGCAGTTAAGTTCCTTGGAAACTGATTCTTGCTTTTAAAATTTGTTTTGTTGAACCAATTCAGTGTTCAGTCTAGTGCTAATTATTCCCCAGTACTGAGGCAAGTCCCTTCTGGGTACTCTACCCAATTGCCCTGTGAATCTTGTGGTTTTCCAGTTTGTCTTGGTGGATAGATGTCCTATATTTAATGTTGTGGTAAGTGCTAGGCATTATTACCTCTAATCCTTTTGGGTGATTCTTTGCCTGGCCTTAAGTGCTTCTCTTATGTCATATGAGCGAGATTCACACTCAGTTGAATAGTTAAGGGGAATCCTTTGCAAATCTCCACAATTATCTCTTTGTGTAGCTGCCTCTGCTGCTGTACTTAGTCCTGTAAATTTTAGCTGTCTTCATCTCCTGTATTTTCTATTCTGTCTCTTCAACTCAGAGAGTCCATTGGGCTCTGCTTTGTTTTCCCTACTCTGTTTCATGGCATCCAATTTCTCAAGGTAGTAAGCTGGGGGCAATCTTAAGACTCACTTTGTTTACTTTCCCATTTCTCAGGGATCACTGTCCTTTTCTTCCTGATGTCTAGTGTATTGCAAATTGATATTTCATATAATTTGTTCATTTTAAAAATTGTATGAGAAATCAGGATAAATTTGATCTCTATTAATTCATTTTGTCTGGAAGCAGAAGTCCCAGGCAAACATTTTAATATTTCTGTATTACTTTCGAGAGTAATTGTAGACATCATTCTTCTTTACCCCTAAATACTTCAGTTTGTGCTTTCTAAGAACAAAAACATTCTCAGCGGGGCATGGTGGCTCACGCCTGTGATCCCAGCACTTTGGGATGCCGAGGCGGGTGGATCACTTGAGGTCAGGAGTTCAATACCACCCTGGGCAACATGGCAAAACCCTATCTCTACTACTAAAAATACAAAAATTAGCTGAGTATGGTGGCGCATGCCTGTAGTTCCAGCTACTTGTAGGCTGAGGCACAAGAATTGCTTGAACACGGGAGGTGGAGGTTGCAGTGAGCTGAGATCATGCCCACTACACTGCTGCCTGAGTGACAAAGCGAGACATTGTTTCAAAAAAATGAACGTAGACATTCTCTTATATAATCCCAGTATAGTTGTCAAAATCAAGATATTTAGTGTTGATACAGTACTATTATTTAATCTTCCGTTCATATTCAAATTTTATCAGTTATCTTAATAATATTCTTTATAGCTATTTCCCCCTCATGCCACTAGCTAACCTAGGATCACATGTTTTATTTACTTGTCTTGTTCAAGAGTCTCTTTTGATTTGGAACAGTTCCTCAGCCTTTTTTTAGCTTGACTTTGACATTTTAAAAGAGTACATAGCAATTTTTTATTTTAAGCATGTCTTCATTTGGGTTTTCTGATATTTCCTCAGGATTAAATTTGGATTATTCATTATGTCCTTTTAAATGCTTTGTATCGTAAGACATTTGATACTGGTTTTTCCAAATATTGGAAAAGTTGATTTTGATCACTTGGTTCATCTAATGTCCACCATGTTTCTCCTTTGTAATTTTTCCCATTTTAATTAATAAGTAATTTTTGGCAAGTTACCTCAAGACTGTAAATATCTACTTTTTATGAAAATTTTACCCTCCAATTTTGGCATCCAGTGATGATAGTCTAACTCTCGTTATTCCTTCGTTATTAGGTAGTTGGCATTCTCCATAAATCAAATATTTTTTTCTTTCTTTCTTTAAATATGGACTCACACTTTTTAAAAAATACAGATTTGGAGGTTTCTTTTCTAGGGCTCCCTAGTTTTTGGGATTTCCCCCCACTTTCCAGCAACCCTCCCATTTCTGTAGCTTTCTGTCCTTTGACTCCTCATATCAGAAGACTACCATCTTCTGCTTTATATTTTACCACCCTGCCAGTAAATAGCTTCAATAAACTGAGGATAGGGAAGAGAGGAGGGAGCTAAATGAAACAGATTGTCTTCTCTTAAACTTTCTTGTACAGAAATTCTAGAGTTCGCACCTTGTGTTTTTGTTTGTTTGATAGTTTATTTCTGCCAAATCTTTATGACCTTTGGTCTAATAAATAGTTATAAAATCTTTTCAAATATATTTTTATGTTCTGAATAAAAAATGTATTAAATGAAGGGAAGTAGTAACGTGAAGGCAAATTAAGTGAACCCTAAAGTACATACTATATCTGCAGCACTGTCCAAGGGAGAAGATGGCCAATAGCAAAGACAAGTATTCCAAGGTATAATGGCAAATATTTTCTTGTGTCAGAGATGGATTCAGCTATAGTTTTCTGACACTGCCCATTAAAATATATAGGTATGATGTAGGAATCTGTTTTTTATTTTATTGATTGATTGATTGATTTATTGATTTATTAGACAGAGTCTCACTCTGTTACCCAGGTGGAGTGTGGTGGTGTGATCTTGGCTCACTGCACACTCCGCCTCCTGGTTCAAGCAATTCTCATGCCTCAGCCTCCCAAGTAGCTGGGATTACAGGCACCTGACACCATGCCTGGCTAATTTTTTGTGTTTTTAGTAGAGATGGGTTTTGCCATGTTGGCCAGGCTGGTCTCAAACTCCTGACCTCAGATGATCCACCTGCCTTGGCCTCCCAAAGTGCTGGGATTATAGGCATGAGCCACTGTGCCCGGCTGGAATCCTTTTTTTTATACTGGGCATTGGTGAAGCCTCTAGTAAAATATTATATTCCATTTTGAAAGTCAGTTTGAGGTGAACAGCAAAATGAATAAAACTTTGGAAACAGGTTTTGTGTTGAGAGGCTAATCCATCTAGGCTTACTTACCTTTGGAGGTGACAAAATCAATTTAGTTCTGAATAGTCTTCAAATTGTCAAGGAACTATTTTTGAAAATTCAGTAAATATTCTTGCCCTTTAATAACATCACTCTCTCAAAGGGGTAACATTTAAATTATAGTAAGAAAGCACTCACTTGAATATTAAAAATACTTTCTTGACTGAGAGGTTTGAAATACAGTTGGCCCTTTAGATTTGCAGGTTCCATATTTGCAGATTCAACCAATCATGGATTGAAAATATTCCATGGAAAAACCCCCAATAAAAAATAACAATACAACAATAAAAATATAACCACTATTTTTGTAACATTTACACTATACTAGGTATTATAGGTAATTTAGAGATGATTTAGTGTATACAAGAAGATGTGCAAATACTATACTATTTGGTCATATGCAAATAATACTCTATTTTGTATCAGACTGGAACATCTTTGGATTTTAGTATGTGCAGGAGTCCTGGAACCAATCTTGAGAGGATACCAAAGGATGACTATACCTTGTGATATGGTTTGGCTGTGTCCCCACCCAAACGTCATCTTGAATTGTAACTCCAAAATTCCCACCTTTTGTGGGAGGGGGCTGGTGGGAGGTAATTGAATCATGGGGGTGGGTCTTTCCCTTGCAATTCTTGTGATAGTGAACACATCTCATGATATCTGATGGTTTTAAAATGGGAGTTTCCCTGCACAAGCTTTCTCTTCTCTTGTCTGCCGCCATGTGAGACGTGCCTCTCACCTTTTGCTATGATTGTGAGGCCTCCCCGGCCATGTGGAACTGTAAGTTGATTAAACTTCTTTCTTTTGTAAATTGCCCAGTCTCAAGCATGTCTATATCAGCAGCATGAAAATTGACTAATACACCTTGTTAATAAAGATAGTGGTATTTACATTTTGAAAGTTTTTTTTTTTTTTTTGAGACGGAGTCTTACTCTGTCGCCAAGGCTGGAGTGCAGTGTCACTGTGTTGGCTCGCTGCAATCTCCATCTCCTGGGTTCAAGCAATTCTCCTGCCTCAGCCTCCTGAGTAGCTGGGATTACAGGCGCCCACCACCAAACCCGGCTAGTTTTTTTCTTTTTTTTTTTAAGTAATATTTTTAGTAGAGACAGGTTTCACCATGTTGGCCAGGCTGGTCTCGAACTCCTGACCTCAGGTGATCCACCCATCTTGGCCTCCCAAAGTGTTGGGATTACAGGCACGAGCCACTGTGCCCGGCCAAGATTTTTTTTTTAAATAAAAGGATGCAGCTTGCAGCTGTTTTTCTTAAATTATTTGAATGAAGCCTGGCCTTGAGGTGAGCGCAATGACTAATTTTCAAGGTTCTTTTAATCTTATGATTCCATTCTAAGATAAAATAAAGTATGTCTTAAAATAATGCCACAATTTGTTGAAGAAGAAGCAAATTTGATAAGAAATAAATCGGTGGCCTTCAATCCATTAATTGGGCTTTTTGTTGTTTTGAGACAAGGTCTCACTCTGTCACCCAGGTGGGAGTGCAGTCATGCCACTATGTCTAGTATTCCTAAAAACCATTATAATTTAAAACACTTTTACAAACTTTTTCTAAAGCTTAATTAGGGGACCGGCTAGTATTCCTAAAGTGCAGTCATGCCACTATGTCTAGTATTCCTAAAAACCATTATAATTTAAAACACTTTTACAAACTTTTTCTAAAACTTAATCTGTCACCCAGGCAGGAGTGCAGTCATGCCACTATGGCTGGCTATGTGAGTGTGTGCATACGTGTGCGTGTGTAGAGAGATGGAGGTGTATGTTGTTTAGGTTATGTTGCTTAGGTTGGTCTCGAGCTCTTCAGCTCAAGCAATTCTTCGGCCTCTCCCCAAGTGCTGGGATTATAGGTGTGAGCTGCAGTGCCCGGTCCCCTAATTAAGCTTTAGAAAAAGTTTGTAAAAGATGTTTTTCGTATGGTTACAAAATACTGGGCTAATAGAGATTACCACCACCATTTATTTGACCTCTAAAGTGCATTTTATTTTTTAAAATATTTATTGTTTTTATTTAAAAAATTTTAAGGCTGGGTGCATTGGCTCACACCTGTAATCCCAGCACTTTGGGAGGCTGAGGTGGGTGGATCACTTGAGGTTAGGAGTTCAAGACCAGCTTGGCCAATACAGTGAAACCCAGTCTCTACTAAAAATACAAAAATTAGTGTATGGTGATGGCACGTGCCTGTAATCCCAGCTACTTGCGAGGCTGAGGCAGGAGAATCACCTGAACCCAGAAGGCGGAGGTTGCAGTGAGCTGGTATCACGCCAGTGTACTCCAGCCTGAGTAATGGAGCAAGACTCTGTCTCAAAAAAAAAAAAATTAAAATATAATTTTTAACTTATTTTAGAATTACAAAAAAAAGTGCAGAGTTCTCTTATGATCCTCACTTTGCCTCTCCTAATGTTAACATCTTGTGTAACAGTAATGCAGTTATCAGGAACAGGAAATTAACATTCATATAGTATTATTAACTAACTTAAAACGTTCCAAACTGAAAGAAAATACAGAGAAAATATAAGAAACCCATGTAGTTTAGCAGATGTAAACATTTTTCTATTTGCTTTGAATTATTTGAAAAAATAAAAAATTACTCATAAAAGTTGAAAGCTTTCCTGCACTCAACTTTTTTCCCCTAATTCCTTGCTCTGAGATAATCACTATCCTGAATTTGTATGTATCCTCCATATCCACGTTTGTATTCTTTTGCTCTATCAGCATATATACTCAAAGCTTAAGGAATAACAATACATAGAATATGTTTTTATTTTGTGTTTTATTTTTAGAATTAACTTTGTGTTTAATTTTGTCTTTTACACTATCTAAAAAACTGCAGTTATCCTTTCTAATTTGATTTTTTAAATTCATCTTTATTTTCAAGATTTATCTATCTGATGGACATAGGTCTATTTAACTAGTTGCTGTGTAATATGGATATATATTCAGACTTTTACTGATGAACATTTAGATTATCATTTTTCCATTATTATAAACAATTTTAAATGATGCTGCAATCTGCATCTTTGTATCTGTCTCCTTAGGAGTTTTCTAGGGCAAATACCTAGAAGTAGAGCTGATGGGTCATAAGGGATAATCATTTTATCTCTACTAAGCACTGACTAAATGCTCTACAATGTGATATTACCAATTCACATACCCCAAAGCAGTGTAGGAGAGTTCCAGTTTGTCCCAGCTTGTTTTGTAGTGCTTAATACCTTGTAAATAGTCAATAAGTAGTAATTAGTTGTTTTATTATTATGGGACCCAAGTTGATGTTATTTTACTATCTGAAAAATTTTACTAGTAAACAATAAGGGAAGACTTAGAGAAGTAATTTGTGTATTTATCTGTTATGAACTTAGTTTGTCATTGTCTTCTAGCTTTACTGTCTTACTGTAATGTACTTTTCCCTCCTCATGTCGTAGATGAATAAAATCAAGGGTAGTTCCAGTTATATTTATTTCTTTCTTCTATAACAGCTTTACACACCATACAATTTACACACCATACAATTCACCCATACAATTCATACCCTACAATTTACACACCATACAATTCACTCATGTAGCCTGAGTGAATTGTGTAACTCACAAATTTTCATTTATTCAATGGTTTTTAGTTGAATATAATTAAACTGTTTTTAGTTTATTCGCAGACTTGGGCAACCATCACCACAATTAATTTTAGAACATTTTCCTCACCCCAAAATGAAACTTTATACTCATTAGTTGTCATTCTCCATTTCCCCAGTTCTAGGAAACCACAAACCTATTTTCTGTCTGTATAGATTTGCCTATTCTGGACATTTCATATAAATGGAATCATACAATATGAGATCTTTTGTAACTGGCTTCTCTTTACTTGTTTTCAAAGTTCATCCATGTTATAGCATATATCAGTATTTCATTACTTTTTATGGTCAAATAATATTCTATTATGTGGATATACATTTTATTTGTTCTTTCATCAGTTGATGGACTGGGCTGTTTCTCCTTTTCAACTATTGTGAAAAATGCTATGGTGGACATTCATGTGTGAGTTTTTGTGTGGATGCGTGTTTTCATTTCTCTTGGATATATACCTAGGGGTAGAATTGCTGGCCCATATGGTAACCCTGTGTTAACCTTTGAGAAACTGCCAGGCTGTTTTCCAAAGTGGCTTCACTAGTTTACATTACCACCAGCAATTTCTCCACATCATGGCCACCAGCAATTTCTCTGTGTCATGGCCAACAATTTTTATTGTCTGTCTTGTTAGTTATAGTCTTTCTAGTGGGTGTAATGTGATATCTAACTGTGGTTTTGACTTGCAGCTCATTGATAGCTAGTTATATTGAGCATTTTAAAATTTACTCATTGTCTATTTGTGTATCATTTTTGGAGAAATATATAAGTTACTTTTACTTGATTAGATTGTATTTCTTGTATTACATTTATATAAAAAGTTATGTAAAATGAACACAACTTTATGAAAAATCAAATAGTCACTTGGACTATATTAATTATTCAAAGATTTATTCAATAGATATGCTGCATAATGGAAAAGAAGTGGATTTGGTAGTCACGCAAACCTTGAATCCTGCTCTTGCCATCTGTTTGTTGGTATTTGAAGCTGAACACCAAAACTCTTTGAGTTTGTTGAATGGTTATAATGTTACGACATCATGTGTGAGGTTTTTGGTACAGTGCTAAGCACCTAGTAAGGAGGCATATTAATAATTTGGAGCTATTATTAACTGTATGTTAGTCACATACTGGGTTTTGAGAAGAAAAAATATGGTGGAATCATAGAAGCAGCACCCAATTTTGCATGGAGAAGCATCCAAGCATAACTTCATTAGGGTGTGATGTTTTATCAAGGATCTGAAAGTTGAATAGGGATTTGGATAAATGACAGATGCCTACTCAAGAAGAAGGCAGTGCATGTATAATGATATGGAAAAGATGAGAAAAAAAATGGCCTCATTTGGGGAACTAAATGGTTAGTATGTTTTAGAGGGGAAAGAGTGGGTAAGGAATTATAGGATATATGATTGGACAGTAGAAATTGATTCATTCATTCAGCCCATATTTATTGAACTGATAATATGTCATGGTGCTGTTATCTTCTAGGTACCAGTATGAAGTAAGTTAAAGAATGAGCTTAGTGGGTTTGAGGAAAACAAGTGACATGTAGTGAACAAAGAGGAGGATGATATGCAATAATGTTAGAGAGGTTGCAGAGGCCAGTACATGACATAATATAAAGTAAAACAAGCAAACAAAGTTATAGAATAAATCATACAACATTTCTTTTATGTTAAAACAAACTCAACAAAGCTAATAAAAGAAATTTAGCTTCTAATTAGTTTACATAATGGATGGCATTGAATAAATTTAAGCAGAAAAGTGACATGATCAGATTTGAAAAATGTTCCTGGCGGGGGTGTGGAGAATAGATGTTGTGTGTGTGTGATTAAGTGCTAATGTATGCAAAGCAGTGAAAAATGGGTGGAAAAAATTGAATGGCTCTTTTCTTTCTAGTTCAGAAAGGCTTTTAAGAGCCATTTGAATTAACATTTCACTTTCTTTTTTCTTTTATCCCAAAGAATTGGATGCCAGGCAAAAATTGTTGAGTTCTGATGTTGGGAGATGGGGAGTTTTTGATGAGTGAAGTAGAACGGTAAAGGAGAGAGAGAGGAGATTTGGGGAATAAAGAGAGTGAAAACTCCATTTAGAAACTTATTTATTAGAAGTTCTTCCTCTTTTTTGGTTAAAATTTCATGCTGGATTATTTTGAGATGATATCTACTAAATCAGCTATCTTTCCTACCCTACCCCACTACAAATTTATCAAAAACTAGCATCTTTACAAATTTTATTCTTATTTCATAAGTTCTCTACACCTTAATAATAGACCAATGTTAAAGCAATGCTGACAGAAGTAATTCTAAAAAGTCTTTCTAGACTAAGAAAAAACAATGTTTGAGTATTTTACCTGCCTCTCTCAAAATCTCTTCTCAACTTTCATTCCGTTTTAGTGATCTCATTCATTTTCATGGTTTTAAGTACCATCTATAGTTAAGTATATGCAGCTTTAAGAATTATCTATATCCAAATATACATCTCTTGCCCTGACACCTCCCCTAAATTCTCTATTTGTATATCCATTTGCTTAATTGACATCTCCATGCATCTCAACCTTAATATGTCCAAAACGAAATTCCCAATTTTTCCCTTGAACCTGCTCTTTCTGCAGTTTTTCTCATTTCAGGTTTTCTCTATGTGGCAATTATGTTTGCCTGTTATAGAAAATGCAAAAATGGTTTCAGTTTAAAAACTAGTATCAGGAAGTTGACACTGGGAAATTAATGTATATAAGGTTGAGCTCTCACAGAATATTTAATCTTTTCCTCTGTTACCTTGTATTACATTGGTATTTTTTGTTTGCCTGTGTCTCGTGTCTTTGGTCCTGTCTTATGGTTAGTTTACACATATCATGGGCTAAATTAGCAAAACATACATACTTAAAAGTACAATTAAAATGGAAGAAGACGAATTATAGTTTTTGAAAAGGCATATGAAATGAAGTATTAGGGGATTCTGTCTACCAGCGTATTTCTCTGGAGTTATCAATTTAAGTCGCCATATAGGTTTGGAGAGCCTTAAAGACATACTTAAAATGACACAATATGGTGTCAAAAGTTCCCTTGAAAAACTAACATTTATTCCTTCATTTTACCAATTATAAAGGCTATTGAGAAACCAAAGGCTATGAGATGTACAATGTTTATATGGCTGCAGTGGAAAGACTGGAAAAAGTAATAGAGAAATTATTAAAAAATAATTTTGAGGCCGTAGAAATAGTTATCGCCTCCAAGAAATACCTTAAAACTTCATTTATTGATTCACTGAGACACTCAACGAACATTTACTGAGTGCTTTCTACTTGTAAGTTGTTGGGATTATACAACCGTGAATAAGACTGATAAAAAATCTCACCTCTTAACTTTCACTGAAGAGAAACTTGATTATGAATAAGTAAACAACAAATAAGTACACAATTTTAATGTGTGATATGTATCTAGGAGTAGAGAGAAACAGTAATTACATCAAGTAGTAGAAAAGTCTGTTGAGATAACTTTTTAAAACATTCTGAAGAATGAGGAGTCAACAAAGAATAACAATGGCATGTGTTCTAAGCAAAGAAAAAAGCATGTGTAAATGAGATGGGACAGAGCTTGGCTTATTTGAGAATATTTGCTACAAGAGTCTGAGAACATGCTCTTTTTTACCCCTGTTTATTTTGGCTGTCTTATTCTTTGAATCCCCTTGCCTGTCTGTTCATTTTGGAAAAACTGCTAACTGGGAGCTTTATTTACTTGGGTAAGATTGGTTATGGAGGACTTCCATTAGAGTGATTGGATATTGGTTTACTTTTTTCCTGAGGGAGCAAAAAAGTTTATAGGTCTTGTCTGTGAGACCATTCAGTTTCTCCAAAGAATAATCCAGTAGTGTCCTGCTTGGTTTTAAGTGTTCTGAAAGTAAGATGGGAAAGGAGTGTGCGAGTGTTCCAAGTAGGCACATTGTCATTGTTTTCAGCCTTGGGCTTCACCTTTGTCTTATACTGGGTTAGGTGTCCTTGAAACTCAGCCTCTCTAATTCTGTTTTTCCAGAGAATAAAACTGGGGTCAGGGCTGGGAGAGAGAACAGTTGTCTAGGTTTGTAGGAGTACCAAGTCTTTTGTATATAGTCCTTGAACCAATCTCTGTTTTCAGTCTTATATCTCAGTCCCTTCAAAGGTGGTTAGTTCTTGAATTTCTGTCTTTTTTTAAATAACAAAGATAATTTTATTAAGTTATTTAAATTAACTTTACCTTTATTCAGAAATAGAAAACTAATGTTGATAATAATAGTTGCAATTATCAGCTATTATAATGATAACTGAAGTTATCTGCTGAAATGATAAAGTTATTATTTTATAATTTTATTAAATTTTATTTTATTAGACAAAATTTTATTAAATTTAAGACAGATTAGTAAATATAATTTTAACAACTTCATGGAATATACCCTGGTAACACCTTAATTGTTAAGTGACAGTTGTTAGAATGCCTACTTTCTTTTTTTTTTTTTTTTTTTTTGAGACGGAGTCTAGCTCTGTCGCCCAGGCTGGAGTGCAGTGGCCAGATCTCAGCTCACTGCAAGCTCCGCCTCCCGGGTTTACACCATTCTCCTGGCTCAGCCTCCCGAGTAGCTGGGACTACAGGCGCCTGCCACCTCGCCCGGCTAGTTTTTTGTATTTTTTAGTAGAGACGGGGTTTCACCGTGTTAACCAGGATGGTCTCAATCTCCTGAGCAGTCTGGGTAATTTTTTCATATCTACAAGTTCTTAAGTATCTCTTTAGCTGTGATTAATCTGCCACCTAACTCCACTAAATTTTTGTTTTAAAATTATACATTTTTTGGAAAGTATTGTTTTTATCTTCCTATCCATTTTTAACAATCTTTTTTTTTGTTTTGTTTTTAAAATATTTCATGTATTTATAAATTTTTTATATTTTGCCTTTTTTCATTTTTTTCCCAAGTGTCCAGTTCCCCTATGTAAAATAAAAAGAAGATAAATCTAAACTTGATTTTAGCCAAAAGACTGAGAAGTGATTAAAGTAGGTTAATTTAGACGCACTACTTAGGCCAGACACAGTGGCTCACACCTGTAATCCCAGCACTTTGGGAGGCCAAGGTGGGTGGGTCACCTGAGGTCAGGAGTTTGAGACCAGCCTGGCCAACATGGTGAAACCCAGTCTCTACTAAAAATTAAAGAAAAAAAAAATTAACCAGGCATGTTGGCAGGTGCCTGTAATCCCAGCTACTTGGGAGGCTGAGGCCGGAGAATCCCTTGAACTTGGGAGGCGGAGGTTGCAGTGAGCCAAGATTGCGCAATTGCGCTCTAGCCTGGGAGACAGGAGCAAAACTCAGTCTCAAAAAAAAAAAAAAAACAAGCACTACTTGAACTCATGCAATACATTTGTCTTTCTTCTTTTAGGTTTAGTTTATTTGTTCTTAATAATAAGATAATAATGTCCTAGGAAGGTATAACTAATAATGGGTAAATTGCACTAAGGACAGAAAGATCAGTTAGGAAGTATCTATATGACATAAATACCATACTTCTGAGAGTGGGAAATTTACCTTAAGCAGGAACATCGCAAAGACAAGTCTGGACTATTCTACGTGAAAGCCAAGAGGGAGCAGTCAAAAATAACACTGAGTTTCAACTTGTAGGATGTGAATGATCTTTTGCATTTACAGGTATGGAAAAGATGAGGTTATTGGCTTCAGAATATGAGAGTGATGGTAGGATGTTAGGATAGAAAAATCCATTAGGTAGGAAAAAATGCAGGTCTATCATTCAAAAAGTAAAACTTTATATATTGGCTGGGCGTGGTGGCTCACGCCTGTAATCCGAGCAGTTTGGGAGGCTGAGATGGGCGGATTACCTGAAGTCAGGAGTTCAGGACCAGCCTTGCCAACATAGCAAAACCCCATCTCTAAATACACTAAAATACAAAATTTTTAAATACACTGAAAATACAAAAATTATCTGTGCGTTGTGCCGTGTGCCTGTATTCCCAGCTGCTTGGAAGGTTGAAGCAGGAGAATCACTTGAACCTGGGAGGTAGAGGTTGGAGCGAGCTGAGATTGCACCATTGCACTCCAGCCTGGGCGACAAGAGCGAAAATCCATCTCAGAAAAAAAAAAAAAATCTGTGTGTATCACTAGGAGAAGGAGAGTTGAAACCAAGGGAGTAAAAAATTATTTAGAGGAATTAAATTCAAAAAGGAAAAGACAATCCGAGGCTGTAAGACTGAGATATAATCAAAATTAGGTCCTAGAAATTGATGTAGAGTCCACTGATGAAGGCAAACAGTATAATTAAAAAGGCAGGATAAGTAAGATCAGTGAAACAATGGCTAAATTTATTGAAATGGTAAGTTTTATTATTTTTAAAATAGAATTAACTTGAGGTTTTTGTCTGTGTGTGCTTTTTTTTTCTAAGCAGACCATTTTTGCCTTATAGATGCAACTTTAATGCTTCTTTGATCCATTACTATGTTTCAGAATATACTGTCATAGGATCATTAGTGAGATGTTCTCAGAGCTTTAATCTGAAATGCAGCAGTAATGGAAATGACCCCCCTGCCGCCCCACAACTGTGCTCATTTAGCCTTTAAAGGTACAATCCATTTACTTCCAAGAGTCTTGATGTAGTAAGATCAAGAGACTTTGTTAACTTTTTGCACTTGTTTTCCAATGTCCATTGACAATACAATAAAACCGTTTTTTAAAGTCCCAATTTACCAACAGTACATTTGGTTCATAGGTGGATGAGGTTGAGCACACTTAATCTTTATGTATAAATTTGATTTTCTAACTAAAACTGCCCATTTAATTGCCTACTTCGTGAGTTCTATAGTAGAACTCTTTTGGGGAACAGAGGGTTTCAGAAAAGCTTTGATTTATTCTCTTTTCATGATCTGTACTTCAAAGTGGAATTTTCCTTGCTTGATTACACTTAGAGGAAGAGGGGTGGTGAGGAAGGGGTAAAATCAAAGTAAGCTATGCTTTAAGAAAAAAAGAAAAGAAAAAGTAGTCGCAGCCTGGAGAATAAATTTGACCTCTTTAGTTTTATATTGTTTCAGCTAAAACCTGTGATGAGGTCATTCCTAGTGAACTACTTATAACTACTTATTTCTTCTAAATGCTGCCAATATATTTTTTTTTTAATCGTGGTATTTAGGAAAGAAAAAAATAAAGATAAATAGTGAATACATGTTGATGAGTTATATGAATTTGTTTATTCTTGGTATTGCTTCTTAATTGTAAAATGTGAAATGGTTCCAAAGAATGGGCTTTTAGCTCTGTTTTTTGAAGTAGCAGCTATTTGTGCAAAATGTGCAAAATGCATAGTAGGCAAAATGGTGTTGATAGTTTACATTCTGTATTTTGTGATTAAAATTAGACAGCAATCCAAAAAGATACATAACTTCAAGTACATTCATGTCATACTTTTGCTTATTCTTTAATGTTTTTCATCCTAGTATGAATTTGAGATTAGTTTTACTGGCATTAAAAAAAAGAAGAAGAAAATATTTTATCTTACACAATAGCTTTTACACAGGCTTTTGCTTTTAATTGCTATTGATTATCAGCTGATGGTATTGAAGATTTAGATCTAAAATGCTAAATTATAGGTATTAAAGGGGAATAGAATAATTTTGTTAACATTAAGTAAGTTACCATCCACTACATTAGTTGGGTTTTATCCAAATTATGTTACATTATTACTATAAATGAAAATTGGGGAACTAAGCTGAACTTTATTCTTAGTCCAGTAAGTCACTCAATTTATTTTATACTTAAAGGAATTTTTAAAGTGTATATATACCTTTTATTTCAATAGCTTTTGAAGTACAAGTGGTTTTTGGTTACATGGATGAATTGTATAGTGATGATGTCTGAGATTTTAGTGCACCCACCACCTGAAGAGTATATATTCTACCTAATACGTCCTTCTTTATTCTTCACCCTCCTCCTATCCTTCCCCCTTCTGAATCTCCAGTGTCCGTTATACCTCTTTGTATGCCTTTGCATATCCATTGCTTAGCTCCCATTTATAAGTGAGAATATACAGTATTTGGTTTTCCATTCCTGAGTTACTTAACGTAGAACAGTGGCCTCCAGCTCCAACCAGGTTGATGCAAAAGACATTATTTTGTTCTTTGTTATGGCTGAATAGTATTCCAACGTGTATGTATATATACATATATATGTATCACATTTTCTTAATCCATTCATCAGTTGATGGAAACTTAGGCTTGTTCCATATCTTTGCAATTCTGAATTGTGCTGTAATAAGCATATGAATGCAGGTGTATTTTCGATATCATCACTTCTTTTCCTTTGGGTAGATACCCAGTAGTATGATTGCTGGATCAAATAATAGATCTATTTTTAGTTATTTGAGAAATCTCCATACTGCTTTCCATAGAGTTTGTAGTAATTTACATTCTGACCAGCAGTGTATAAGTGTTCCCTTTTCTTGTTCTTTTTTTTTTTTTTTTTCTGGAGACATAGTCTCACTCTGTTGCCAGGCTGGAGTGCAGTGGCACAATCTCAGCTCACTGCAGCCTCTGCCTCCTGGATTCCAGCAATTCTCCTGCCTTAGCCTCCTGAGTAGCTGGGATTACGGGCATGTGCCACAACACCCAACTAATTTTTGTATTTTTAGTAGCGACAGGCTTTCACCATGTTGGCCAGTATGGTCTCCATCTCCCAACCTCGTGATCCACCCACTTTGGCCTCCCAAAGTGCTGGGATTACAGGCGTGAGCCACCAAGCCTGGCGAAGTGTTCCCTTTTTATCATGCCCACACCAACATCTATTGTTTCTTGACTCTTTAATAATGACCATTCTGGCTGGGGTAAGGTGTTATCTCATTGTTATTTTAATTGGCTGATCTTTAATTTCCTGGTGATTAGTGATGTTGAGCACTTTTTCATATATTTATGTTGGCCATTTGTTTATCTTTTTTTGAGAACTACCTGTTCATGTCATTTGCCCACTTTTTATGGGATTACTTTTTTCTTGCTCATTTGTTTGAGTTCCTTGTAGATTCTGGATATTAGTTCTTTATGGAATGCGTAGTTTGCAAATACTTTCTCCCATTTTGTGGGTTGTCTGTTTGCTCTAATAATTGCTTCTTTTGCTGTGCAGAAGCTTTTTAACAAGGCCCCATTTATTTAGTTTTGTTTTTGTTGCATTAGCTTTTGTGGTCTTCTTCATAAATTATTTGCCTACACCAATTTTCAGAAGAGTTTTTCCTAAGATTTTTCTAGAAATTTTACAGTTTCAAGTCTTAGATTTAAGTCTTTTATCTCTTGATTTGATCTTTTTATGTAGTGAGCAATATGGATCCAGTTTCATTCTTCTACACGTGGCTATCCAGTTTTCCAAGCACCAGTTATTGAACAGGATGTTCTTTCCTCAATTTGTGTTATCATATGCTTTGTTGAAGAGCAGTTGGTTTTAAGTATTTGGCTTTATTTCTGGGTTCTCTATTCTGTTCTGTTGGTCTACATATCTACTTTTATATCAATACCATCCTGTTTTTGTTACAGTAGCCTTGTAGTATAATTTGAAGCTGGGTAATATGATGCTTCCAGATTTGTTTATTGAAGAGCCTTTATTCAGGCTATCTTAAGTAAATGTGAAGGAAAAAATTCTAAGAGCAGTGAGACCAAAGCATCAAGGTAAACTATAAAGGAAAACCTATCAGACTAACAGCAGACTTCTCAGCAGAAACCTTACAACCCAGAAGGGATTATGGTCCTATCTTTAGCCTCATTAAATATAAAAACTGTCAGCCACGCATTTTGTATCCAGCAAAACTAAGTTTCATAAATGAAGGAGAAATAAACTCTCAGACAAGCAAATGCTGAGGGAATTTGTCACTATCAGATCAGACCTATAAGAAATACTAAAAGGAGTTCTAAATCTTGAAGCAAAAGGTTGATATGCAAGAGAATGGAACCTCTTGAAAGCATAAAACTCACAGAGACTATAAAACAATAACACAATAAAAAAAACCAGAGTATCTTGATAACAGTCAACGTGATGACTAATACAGTACCTCATATCTCAATATTAACATTGAATGTAAATGGTCTAAAGGCGCCACTTAAAAGATACACAGATTGGCAGAATGAATTAAAAATCACCAAGCAAACATCTGCTTTTTTCACAGACTCATCTAAGACATAAGAATTCTTACAGACTCAAGGTAAAGGGGTAGAAAAAGTTTTTTTTTCTTTAAATGGCCTATTGATTGTTTTCTTCCTATAATTATCCATATTCCTTACTATTATTGTCAGTATGCTCTTTTGTCCTTTAAATAATGTTCAAACTTTAGACTAGAATTCAAAAAAACTTTACCATTTGACCCTAAGTCTACCTTTCTAGCTTTTTTTCCAGCTACATCTAATACTTTATATTGTCTTCAAAAGGCATTCCTTTTTCTTTATTTTCCATTTTAAGAAATTCAGAAGCTGGGTGTAGTGGCTCACACCTGCAATCCCTGCACTTTGGGAGGCCAAGGTGGGCGGATCACCTGAGGTTGGGAGTTTGAGACCAGCCTGACCAACATGGAGAAACCCTGTCTCTACTAAAAATACAAAATCAGCCTAGTGTGGTGATGCATGCCTGTAACCCAGGCTACTCAAGAGGCTGAGGCAGGAGAATCACTTGAACCCAGGAGATGGAGGTTGTGGTGATCTGAGATCATGCTATTGTACTCCAGCCTGGGCAACAAGAGCAAAACTCCACATTGAAAAAAAAAATTCAGATCTAATTTATATACCATAAAATTCACCTTTCAAAAGTGTACAGCTCAGTGGTTTTAGTATTGATATGGTTAGGCTCTGTGTCCCCACCCAAGTCTCATCTTAAATTGTAATCCCTATAATCCCCATGTGTCAAGGGAGAGACTAGGTGGAGGTAATTGAATCATGGGAATGGTTTCCCCCATACTGTTCTCATGATAGTGAGTTCTCACAAGATCTGCTGGTTTTATTACATATAAGGGACTTTTCACCCTATGCTTGTCACTTCTTCCTGCTGCCTTGAGAAAAAGGTCCCTTGCTTCCCCTTCACCTTCTGTCATAATTGTAAGTTTCCTGAGGCCTCCCCAACCATTCTGAACTCTGAGTCAATTAAACCTCTTTCTGTTATAAATTACCCAGTATTGGGTATTTCCTTATATCAATGTGAGACTGGACTAGTATAAGTATATTCACAAAGATGTACAACCATCACCACTATCTAAATTTCGGAATATTTCCATTACCCCAAAAAGAAACCTCGTGCCCATTTGTTGTCATTCCCCATTCTCTCCAGCCCTAGGTAACCACTAATTTACATTACTTCTCTATCGATTTGCATATTGTAGACATTTCCTTTAAATGGAACCACACAATATGTGGCCTTTTGTGTTTGACATCTTGTAGCATAATGTTTTCAAGGTTCATCCATATGGTAGTATAAATCAGTACTTCATCCCTTTTTATGGCTCAATAATATCCCATTGTATGGATATACCACATTTTATTTTATTTTATTCATTGATTTATTCATTCATTCAAAAATATTTTTCTTTTTAAAAATTTTTTCTACGTTTATTTTAGATTCAGGAGTTACGTGTGCAGATTTGTTGCCCAAGTATATTGTGTGATGCTGAGGTTTGGGGTACAAATGATTCTGTCACCCAAGTAGTGAGCATAGTATCCAATAGTTAAGTTTTTCTACCCTTTTCCCCCTCCTTCCTTCTGCCCTGTAGTGGTTCTCAGTTTCTATTGTTGCCATCTTTATGTCTATAAATACCCAATATTTAGCTCCCACCTATGAGTGAGAACATGTGGTATTTAGTTTTGTGTTCCTGCATTAATTTGCTTAGGATACTGACCTCTAGTTGCATTCATGTTGCTGCAAAGGACATGATTTTATTCTTTTGTTATGGTGGTGTAGTATCCTGTAGTGTATATTTATCACATTTTCTTTATCCAGTCCCCCATTGATGGGCACCTAGTTGATAACATGTCTTTGCTATTGTGAATAGCACGGTGATGAACAGGAGATTGCGTGTGTCTTTTTGGAAAAAAGGTTTGTTTTCTTTTGGATATATACCTATAAGTGGGATTGCTGGGTCAAATGGTAGTATGGTTTAAAGTTCTTTGAGAAATCTCCAAACTGCTTTCCACACTGGCTGAACAAATTCACATTCTCACCGTCAGAGTAGAAGTATTCTCATTTCTCCACAGTGTGCCAGCATTTGTTGTTTTGGGTTTTTAAAATAATAGCCATTCTGACTAGTGTGAGATGGTATTTCATTGTGGTTTTGATTTGCATTTTTCTGATGATTAGTGACATTTAGCATTTTTTCGTATTGTTTGTTGGCCACTTATATGCCCTCTTTTGAGAAGTGTCTGTTCGTGTTTTTGCCCATTTTTAAATGCTGTTACTTGTTTTTTTTCTTGTTGAATTGTTTAAGTTCTTTTTTTTTTTTTTTTTTTTTGAGACTGAGTCTGGCTCTGTCGCCCAGGCTGGAGGTCTCGATGGCGGGATCTCAGCTCACTGCAAGCTCCGCCTCCCGGGTTCCACGCCCATTCTCCTGCCTCAGCCTCGAGTAGCTGGGACCACAGGCATGCGCCACTTTGCCCGGCTAGTTTTGTATTTTTAGTAGAGCGGGGTTTCACCGTGTTAGCCAGGATGGTCTCGATCTCCTGACCTCGTGATCCGCCCGTCTACCTCCCAAAGAGGTCTTTGGGATTACAGGCTTGAAGACACAGCGCCGACCATGGGTATTTAAGTTCTTGATAGATTGTGGATGTTAGACCTGTCTTGGATGCGTAGTTTGCAAATATTTTCTCCCATTCTCTCATTTTTTGAAGTTATTAAATTGTTTATTGTACTGCATTTACAAAAAAACCTAGACAATTATTGAGCTCAGTAAATGTATATGGGGTACTTGGAAGATCAAGTTCTACAGCTGCCTATTTCCACATCTTTTAATTCGTGTGACTCTGTAAACAATAGGGAAAAAGCCCCTATTTGGCAGAGGAGTGTTTTAAATCTGTTGATAGTTTATTTTGCTGTGTGAAAGCTCTTTAGTTTAACTAGGTCCTAACTGACAATTTTTGTTTTTGTTGCAATTGCTTCTGAGGACTTAATCATAAATTATTTCCCAAGGCCAATGTCCAGAATGATGTTTCCCAGGTTTTCTACTAGGATTCTTATAATTTGAGGTCTTTCATTTAAAATTTTAATCCATCTTGAGTTAATTTTTATTTATGGTAAAAGCTAGGTGTCCAGTTTCATTTTTATATAGCTAGCCAGCTGTCCTAGCACCATTTATGGAATAGAGAGTCCTTTTCCCATTGCTTATTTTCATTGATTTTGTTGATGATCCGGTGGTTGTAGGTGTGCAGCTTTATTTCTAGGTTCTCTATTCTATTCCATTGGTCTAGGTGTTTCTGTACCAGTACCATACTGTTTGGTTACTGTAGCCTTATAGTATAGTTTGAAGCTAGGTAATGTGATGACTCTGGCTTTGTTCTTTTTGCTTAGGATTGCTTTGGCTATTTGGGCCCTTTTTTGGATCCATATGAATTTTAGAATAGTTTTTTCTGGTTCTGTGAAAAATGGCATTGGTAGTTTGATAGGAATAGCATTGAATCCGTAGATTGCTTTGGGCAGTATGGCCATTTTAACAATATTGATTCTTCCAATTTATGATTATAAAATATTTCCCATTTGTGTCATCTATGATTTATTTAATGGTGTTTTATAGTTGTCCTTGTAAAGGTCTTTTACCTCCTTGTTTAGATGTATTCCTAAGTATTTTATTTTTGTGCGTGTGGCTGTCGTAAGTGGGAACGCATTCTCGATTTGGCTCTCAGCTTGATTGTTATTGTTGTCTAAAAATGCTATGGGTTTTTGTATATTGACTTTGTATCCTGAAACTTTACTGAAGTTGTTTATTGGTTCCAGAAACCTTTTGGCAGTCTTCAGTTTTCTAGGTATAGGATTATATCATCCTATGCACAGAGATAGTTTGCCTGATTCTTTTGCTATTTGGATGCCTTTTATTTATTTTTCTTGCCTGATTGCTCTGGCTAGCTCTTCCAATACTATGTTGAATAGGAATGGTGAGAGTGGCCATCCTTGTCTTATTCCAGTTCTCAAGGGGAATGCTTCCAGTTTTTGCCCATTCAGTATGATATTGGCTGTGGGTTTGTCATAGATGGCTCTTACTATTTTGAGATTTGTTCCTTCAGTGCCTGGTTTTTTGAAGGTTTTTGTCATAAAGGGATGTTGGATTTTATAGAAAGCTTTTTCTGTGTCTATTGATATATGGTTTTTGTTTTTAATTCTGTTTATGTGGTGAATCATGTTTATTGATTTGTGTATGTTGAGCCAACCTTGCATCCTAAGAACAAAACCTCCTTTATCATGGTGGATTAACTTTTTGTTACACTGTTGAGTTCAGTTTTCTAGTATTTTGTTGAGGATTTTTGCTCCTGTGTTAATCAGGGATATTGATCTGTGGTTTTCTTTTTTGTTGTTGTATCTTTACCAGGTTTTGGTATTACAGTGATGCTGGCTTTGTAGAGTTAGGGAGGAGTTCCTCCTTCTTGAGTTTTTGGAATAATTTCAGTAGAAATGGGATATACCACATTTTATTTTATTTTATTTATTTGGTTTTGTTGTTGTTTTGTTTTGTTTTTTGAAATTGAGTCTTGCTCTGTTGCCCAGTGCAGTGGTGTGATCTCGGCTCACTGCAACCTCTTCCTGGGCTCAAGTGATTCTCCTGCCACAGCCTCCCAACAGGCTGAGATTACAGGTGCCCACCACCATGCCTGGCTAATTTTGGGGGATATACCACATGTTAGTTATTCCTTCATCTCTTGACAGATTTTTGGATCAATGCCTCCTTTGGGCCATTATGAATAATGCTGCTATTAATAGTCATACAAGTTTTTGTGTGAACGTATATTTTCAATTTTCATGAATATATACTTAGGAATGGAATTGCTGAGTCATATCATAATTCTATGTTTAATCTTTTTTTTTTTTTTTTTTTTTTTGAGACAGAGTTTCGCTGTCTTGCCCAGGCTGGAGTGCAGTGGTGCGATCTTGGCTCACTGTAAGCTCTGTCTCCTGGGTTCACGCCATTCTCCTGCCTCGGCCTCCCAAGTGGCTGGGACCACAGGCGCGTGCCACCACACCTGGCTAATTTTTTGTATTTTTAGTAGAGAGGGGGTTTCACCGTGTTAGTGAGGATGGTCTCAATCTCCTGACATTGTGATCTGCCCACCTCAGCCCCCAAAAGTGCTGGTATTATAGGCATGAGCCACAGCGCCTGGCCTATGTTTAATCTTTTGAAGAACTTAAAAGTTATTTTCCAAAGTGATTGCATTATTTTACATTTCCATCTTCAGTGTTTAAGTGTTCCAGTTTTTTCACATTATCACCAACATTTGTTATTGTGTCTTAAAAAAAAAAAGCAGGCTTGATTCTTTTTATTTTTCTTGTATAAAACCCTATCTTGTACCCACAGCTGGAGACTGGGTCTTCTGCATGGAGACTCTGGTGTGGGTCTTGATGGGGTGGTCAGTGAATTCCTGATAGGGAGACTTGGTGAATACAGTCTCCTTCCAGAGGTCAGGAGTCAGGTAGCTATAGGTCTTAGAGATGGCATTGAAGGTGGCCTTGGTGAAATTGCCCAGGGCGTCCATGCAGCCCCTGGCTGAAGTGTAGCAGTCATCGATACCAGCCGTCATCAGCAGCTTCTTGGGCATGGGGGCTGAGATGATCCCAGTGCCCCTGGGCACAGGGATGAGGTCACCAGCACAGAGCTGCAGTGGCCTGTCACCTTGCAAGGGACCATGTGGGGCTTGCCGATCTTGTTCCCCCAGTAGCCTGTGCACACGGGGACAAGGGAGAGCTTGGCCAGGATGATGGCCTCGTGGATGGCAGTGTCCACTTTCTTGGAGTGCTTATTACACAGACCTACCTGGCCATTGTAGTCCCTGATGGCAACAAATGCCTTAAACTTGGTGTGCTGGCCAGCATAGATCTGCTTCTACACTGACATAATCTTCAAAACCTCATCCTTGAGAGAGCCCCCAGAAAAAAGTCAATGATCTCAGACTCCTTGATGGGCAGGAAGAAGAGATGGATCTCCTCTAGGGACTTCATCTTCATGTCCTTGACCGGGTGGCCCAGCTTGGTGATGGGCATCCACTCCTAGTCCAAGGCCTTGCCTCTGTGAGCTTCGCGACTTGGGCTGTGGCCCCGACCATGGCCACAACCCTGGCACCAGATGCCACTGCCGAAGCCTCCATGGAAGCCACTGTGGTTTCCCATCCCTGGGCCCCTGGGATACACCCTTGCACCGGCATCATCCGCCATTTGGTGTTTTCTCAGAGAAGGTTATTGTATCTTTTTTATTGTAGGCATCTTAGTGGGTTTGAAGTGGTATTTTGCCTGTGGATTTTATTTGATTTTCCCAAATGACTAATGATGTTGACCATCTTTTTATGTGTTTATTGGCCATGTATATATCTTCTTTGGAGAAATGTCTATTAAGAGCCATTACTCATTTCTTGAGTGAGTTATTTGCCTTTTTATTGTTCATTTGTAATAGTTTTTTAAATAAATTTGAATATTAGACTTATCACATATATGATTTGCACATATTTTTCCTCATACTCTATATTGACTTTTTACTCTGTTGATAGTGTGTTTTGAAGCATGAAAGGTTTTATTTTCAACGAATTCCAATTTCCCTATTTTTTTCTTTCGTTACTTGTGCCTTTGGTGTCATATCTAAGAAATCATTGCTTAATACAAGGTCGTAAAGATTTACTCCTATGTTTTCTTCTAAGATTTTTGTAGTTTTAGCTCTTGCATTTAGGTCTTTGTGTTCATTTTGAATTAATGTTTGCATATGATGTGAGATAGAGACAAAGAGTACTTCTTGTCCTTTCTGTACACAAAACATGTTTTCACAATTTGTCCTGTTACTTAAAAGTGTTCCTGCACTTCAGCTAGTCTTCCCCTATTCTAAATCATCACCAAATTCTATTTTTTTATATTGTAGCTCAAATACCCAGAAATTCTTTTAAAACTTCTTTCCTTTACTGCCAAGAAACCAAGAATAATCTTACCTCTCATATGGCTTTATCTATATCCTTCTTACAACACTTTTGTCACTTTCCATCTAATATTATAGTTGTTTATGTCAATATATTAGCATTTTTTCCTAAGGTAAAGTTAATAGTTTTATTTGTTTTCATCATTTAGTGTAGGTGAGGAAAATCTTTCCCTTGACCTTCTTAGAGTCCCCAGCTGAGTCTGAAAATTAAATGGAATAATAAGACATGTTAACAAGTGAAAAGCACACAAATTTTATAAGGTTTTTTTTTTTTTTCCAAGACAGAGTCTCGCTCTGTCACCCAGACTGAAGTGCAGTGGCCCGATCTCGGCTCACTGCAAGCTCCACCTCCCAGATTCACGCCATTCTCCTGCCTCAACCTCCTGAGTAGCTGGGACTACAGGCGCCCGCCACCACGCCCGGCTAATGTTTTGTATTTTTAGTAGAGACAGGGTTTCACCGTGTTAGCCAGGATGGTCTCGATCTCCTGACCTTGTGATCCACCTGCCTCAGCCTCCCAAAGTGCTGTGATTACAGGTGTGAGCCACCGCGCCCAGCCAAATTTTATAAGTTTTATGTGACACAGGAGTCTTCATAAGGAAATGAAGACACAAAGAAATAACAAAAGTAAATAAAAAATAGACAAATGAAAAAATAAAAAATAATTTAAAAAGCCTGAGTGTTTTTATACTAGGTTTGATGAAGAATGGAAAGTTGTAGAAAAATGTGATAGACAAAGGGATATGAGCTAAGAGTAGTAAACTGGGGAAAACTTAGCAAGGCCTATTCATTCAGACTCCTCGTGGATTCCCTCCCTCTTTCTTCAGAGATAAGGAGGCTTTTTCCCTCTGGATATAGGTCTCGATCTGCTGACCTCGTGATCCACCCGCTTCGGCCTCCCAAAGTGCTGGGATTACAGGCATGAGCCACCGCGCCCGGCCTAAATATTGAATCTTTTTACAATTAGATGTTTATAATATTATTAAAAGAATTTTACTAAAAAAAATCCCTGCCATGTTTGTTATGAGAAATATTTTTGGAAAATGTGAGTATTACATTGTCCTACTGAAGAAAATTGCCTGGGAAAACTGTTATTGACAGCTTATGGTAAGGTTTGCAGTCTTGCATAGGTATCATGCCAAGTTTTCATTTATTCACTTTCTTGAAAGTGGAAAGAAATTTAGAAAAACATAGGCTTACCACAGAGTTCCTTTACAGAAACTATTTTCATGTGAGAAGATGCCCCGCTGAGCCTGTTTTAGTCTGTGATTCTTTAAGATATGGAGGCCTATTGCTAGGTCTTATAAGGCCATTCTGAGAGGCTAGACATTGATCAAAAAGACAGGTTCTTCCTTTGGTGTTACAGATAAGTAAATGCAGTTTCATGAACTTTGATTTTTAATATGTAGGTTAGAGCTGTTTGTTAGCAAACTATTAAGCAAGCTATAGAGGGTTACTAAATCTTGATATTCATAAGATTAAATAGTATCACAAAGAGTAATGAAGTGCATATAATTAGAGAATTGTAAACTAATATTAACATTTTCAACTACAAATAGGTGGATTAAAAAACTTTGTATCAGTATTATTTGAATTATGGTTTTCAATTATTTCAACTGCTAATTTTCAATTATATTATTACTTTTAATTTAGCTTCATCATTTATTTTGGTTTTAGTTGTTATTTGATCAAATATGTATTTTGCATAAGCATTTTTTTTGTTTTTGACCAAAATTTTCTAATAACCAGATTGTCATATATTATATTTCCTATATGGATCATTTTATTGCTAATGTAGATGTATGCAAAATGCCCTCTTCTCCAAATTTATTTATGTAATGACATATTATCGGTGATGTGTGCCTATGAATGTGAAAATAGCTTATAATACACTGTCAAGGTAAGAGTAATAAGATTACGGATTTAGAAATACTTAAGGGGCATTGTTTTGATATCAAATCATGTGTTTTTGGTTATCAGTATTGTGTGTGCATGTATGTGTGTGTGTATGCGCCTGTGTGCATGTGTGTATGTGTGTATGTGTTTTCACTAAAAAATTACTTCTATATAACTCTGTAATCCTAATCCTCTCTTCCGAGGACTAACTATCAACAGGTGAGACTTTGCATTAGTGTGTCATTCCACTATTACAATTTAATTTCTTGGTTTTTAAAGGCTTTTAGTATTTAGCATTCCCATTTTCATTTTAAAAATGTATATTCTTCCAGAATACATCACATATTAAGCATTTATAGCATTAAAGATCTTTTCTTGCATTTTGTGACTTTACTGTGTGATCTTGAGGCAAGTTACTTTACTTTGTGCTTAAATTTCTTTACCCATAAAATGAACAGTATAATAATAACCTACCTTATAGGATGGTTGTGAAGATGAAATGATTCATGTAAATGTCTTAGAATGGTGCCTGGTTTAAATTAGCACTCAATAAATGATAGCTATTATTAACATTAGTACCGTAGTGGGACTAATTGACTTGGTAGAAGACTTAATGGGGTACATAGTATGGCATTTCTAATTCCCTACTTCTTTATACTTAAGGATATAGTAAAGGGAACTAAAGAGCACTCTATAAGTTTAGTTTGTGCCAGCATAATTTTTCAAAGACTTATATTTAAATGTTACTACATAATATTATTTAATATAAATGTTTTCGGTGACTAAATTGTTTTTCTCTCTTCCTCCTTCCCTTTATACACTTATCTTTGAATAAAGTTTTATCAGCAAGAAGATGCAGCATGTTTTAACTTATGTTTTTCCCTACCTGTGACAACCTCTCAAACTCCCTAGGTCACTCATACTCCGGTTTGAGACATACAGGGACCAGATAGACTATGGGGAAGGATTGACACAAAAGATGGAAGACAGCTGGAGTAGGAAGAAAATGCTGATGAAGGAGATAATAGGATTCCATTAGATTACAGTCATTTATAGAAATTTGGCTCTTAAACTTTTCCATTTCTAAATAAAGACTTTTTATTCAAAAATTATTAAGAGAAACAAAGCTGTATAGGCACTATGGAAAACAGTGTGAAGGTTCCTCAAATAATAAAAAATAGAACTGTCATAGGCTTCAGCAATCCCACTGCTAAGTATATATTCAAAGGATATGAAATCAGTATGTTGAAGAGAGATCTGCACTCCCATCCCATGTTCTTTGCAGCATAGCGAATCAAACTCACTGTTCACTGATGGATAAATAGATTTTTAAAATATGATATATACACGTAATAGAACACTATTTACCCTTAAAAAAGAAGCAGGCCACGCTCAGTGGCTCACACCTGTAATTTCAGCACTTTGGGAAGCTGAGGTGGGAGGATCATTTGAGCCCATGAGTTCAAGACCAGCTTGGGATAGATGGAAAGACCCCCTTTCTACAAAAAATGCAAAAAATTAGCTGGGCATGGTGGTGTGTGGCTATGGTCCCAGCTACTCAGGAGCCTGAAGCAGGAGGATTGCTTGACTTCAAGAGCTCAAGACTGCAGTGCGCTATGATTGCACCACTGCCCTCTAGCCTGGGTGACAGAATGAGATCCTAAAAGAAAAGGAAATCCTGTCATTTGTGATGGCATGAATGAACCTGGAGGATATTATAGTAAGTCAGCCAGGCAGAGAAAGACAAATACTGTATGATCTCACTTCTATGTGGAGTATATAAAAAAAGTCAGAGTCATAGAAACAGAGTTAAATGGTGGTTGCCAGAAGTTGTGGGGGTTACGAGATGTTGATCATAGGACACAAAATTTCAATTAGGAGGAATAAGTTCATGAGATCTATTGTATATCAGGGTGACTATAGTTAATGATAATATTAATATGCTGCATTCTTGAAAACTGCAATGGTATAGGAAAGAGTAGATATTAAATGTTCTCTCCATAGGAAAATAAATATTTGAGGTAATGCATATATTATTTTGATTTAGCTGTTCCATAATGTATACATATATCAAAACATCAAACTATATGTTATAAATATATACAATTTTTACTTGCCAATTAAAGAAAGAATGTTAACTCTTGTTGGCTGTAACTTTTACCCATAATTTATTCAACTGATTGAGTTATGAGTAGCTCAATGTAAACTGTTAAGTATAACATGATTGAATTTATATCTAACAATAATTTATATATGAAGAAATGTTATTTTTCATAATATATTCACTTTTGTTGTATAGTTGGTTATCTGCAAGTTCTGGGACTTGAGCATTTATGACATGAGTTAAGTTTGTCATTGGAAGTCCCAACTTTTCCTTTTGATGCCTTTTCCCACTTTTTCTCTGCTCTCAGTATTGCCCGTCTTCTTTTCTCTCAAGTACAAGTGTTTTTAGGAAACAATATGATGAATTCAATCAAATGAAGTTGGAAATAATTTTATGAAGTTACAAATACTGTGTTTTTTCTTTCTAGAGTAGGTGATTTTAATAGCGGTCAAACCTTTTAAGTAACTTATATTGCATATGATAAAAAACTAAGTCTGCATCTATTGAGATAATCATGTGGTTTTTGTCTTTGGTTCTGTTTATATGATGGATTATGTTTATTGATTTGCATAGTTGAACCAGCCTTGCATGCCATGGATGAAGCCAACTTGATTATGGTGGATAAGTTTTTTGATGTGCTGCTGGATTCGGTTTCCCAGTATTTCATTGAGGATTTCTGCATCGATGTTCGTCAGGGATATTTGTTTAACATTCTCTTTTTTTGTTGTGTCTCTACCAGGCTTTGGTATCAGGATGATGCTGGCATCATAAAATGAGTTAGGGAGGATTCCCTCTTTTTCTACTGATTGGAATAGTTTTAGAAGGAATGGTACCAGCTCCTCTTTGTGCCTCTGGTAGAATTCAGCTGTGAATCTGTCTGGTGCTGGACTTGTTTTCCTTGGTAGGCTATTAATTATTGCCTCAATATCAGAGCCTGTTATTGGTCTACTCAGGGATTCAACTTCTTCCTGATTTAGTCTTGGGAGGGTGTATGTGTCCAGGAATTTATCAATTTCTTCTAGATTTTCTAGTTTATTTGCATAGAGGTGTTTATAGTATTCTCTGATGGCAGTTTGTATTTCTGTAGGATCGGTGCTGATATCCCCTTTATCATTTTTTATTGCGTCTATTTGATGCTTCTCTCTTTTCTGCTTTATTAGTCTTGCCAGCGGTCTATCAATTTTGTTGATGTTTTCAAAAAAGCAGCTCCTGAGTTCACTGATTTTTTTGAAAGGTTTTTTGTGTCTCCATATCCTTCAGTTCTGCTCTGATCTTAGTTATTTCTTGCCTTCTGCTAGCTTTTGAATGTTTTTGCTCTTGCTTCTCTAGTTCTTTTAATTGTGATGTTAGGGTGTTAATTTTAGATCTTTCCTGCTTTCTCTTCTGGGCATTTAGTGCTATAAATTTCCCTGTACACACTACTTTAAACGTGTCCCAGAGATTCTGGTATGTTGTGTCTTTGTTCTCATTGGTTTCAAAGAACATCTTTATTTCCACCTTCATTTCGTTATGTACCCAGTAGTCATTCAGGAGCAGGTTGTTCAGTTTCCATGTAGTTGAGTGGTTTTGAGTGAGTTTCTTAATCCTGAGTTCTAGTTTGATTGCACTGTGGTATGTGAGACAGTTTGTTATAATGTGTGTTCTTTTACATTTGCTGAGGAGTGCTTTACTTCCACCTATGTGGTCAGTTTTGGAGTAAATGTGATGTGGTGCTGAGAAGAATGTATATTCTGTTGGTTTGGGGTAGAGAGTTCTGTTAATGTCTGTTAGGTCTGCTTCGTCCAGAGCTGAGTTCAAATCCTTGATATCCTTGTTAAAACTTTCTGTCTCGTTGATCTGTCTAATGATGACAATGGGGTGTTAAAGTCTCCCATTATTATTGTGTGGGAGTTTAAGTCTCTTTGTAGGTCTCTAAGGACTTGCTTTATGCATCTGGGTGCCCCTGTATTAGGTGCATATATATTTAGGATAGTTAGCTCTTCTTGTTGAATTGATCCGTTTACCATTATGTAATGGCCTTCTTTGTCTCTTTTGATCTTTGCTGGTTTAAAGTCTGTTTATTCAGAGACTAAGATTTTGCAACCCCTGCCTTTTTTTGTTTTCCATTTGCTTGGTAGATCTTCCTCCATCCCTTCATTTTGAGCCTGTGTGTGTCTCTGCACGTGAGATGGGTCTCCTGAATACAGCACACTGATGGATTTTGACTCTTTATCCAATTTGGCAGTGTGTGTCTTTTAATTAGAACATTTAGCCCACTTACATTTAAGGTTAATATTGTTATGTGTGAATTTGATCCTGTCATTAGGATGTTAGCTGGTTATTTTGCTCGTTAGTTGATGCAGTTTCTTCCTAGCATCGATGGTCTTTACAATTTGGCATGTTTTTGCAGTGACTGGTACCGGTTGTTCCTTTCCATGTTTAGTGCTTCCTTCAGGAGCTCTTGTAAGGCAGGCCTGGTGGTGACAAAATCTCTCAGCATTTGCTTGTCTGTAAAGGATTTTATTTCTCCTTCACTTATGAAGCTTAGTTTGGTTGGATATGGAATTCTGGGTTGAAAATTATTTTCTTTTAGAATGTTGAATATTGGCCCCTACTCTCTTCTGGCTTCTGGAGTTTCTGCAGAGAAATCCACTGTTAGTCTGATGGGCTTCCCTTTGTGGGTAACCCGACCATTATCTCTGGCTGCCCTTAACATTTTTTCCTTCATTTCAACTTTGGTGAGTCTGACAATTATGTGTCTTGGAGTTCCTCTTCTTGAGAAGTATCTTTGTGGCATTCTCTGTATTTCCCGAATTTGAATATTGGCCTGCCTTGCTAGGTTGGGGAAGTTCTCCTGGATAATATCCTGAAGAGTGTATTCCAACTTGGTTCCACTCTCCCCGTCACTTTCAGGTCCATCAATCAGATGTAGATTTGGTCTTTTCACATAATCCCATATTTCTTGGAGGCTTTGTTTGTTTCTTTTTACTCTTTTTTCTCTAAACTTCTCACTTCATTTCATTCATTTGATCTTCAATAGATGCAGAAAAGGCCTTTGACAAAATTCAACAACACTTCATGCTAAAAACTCTCAATAAACTAGTTATTGATGGGATATATCTCAAAATAATAAGAGCTATTTATGACAGACCCACAGCCAATATCATACTGAATGGGCCAAAACTGGAAGCATTCCCTTTGAAAACTGGCACAAGACAGCGATGACCTCTCTCACCACTCCTATTCAACATAGTGTTGGAAGTTCTGGCCAAGGCAGTCAGGCAGGAGAAAGAAAGAAAAGGTATTCAATTAGGAAAAGAGGAAATCAAATTGTCCCTGTTTGCAGATGACATAATTGTATATTTAGAAAACCCCATCATCTCAGCCCAACATCTCCTTAAGCTGATAAGCATCTTCAGCAAAGTCTCAGGATACAAAATCAATGTGCAAAAATCACAAGCATTCCTATACAGCAATAACACAGAAACAGAGAGCCAAATCATGGGTGATCTCCCTTTCACCATTGCTTCAAAGAGAATAAAATACCTAGGAATTCAACTTACAAGGTATGTGAAAGACCTCTTCAAGGGGAACTACAAACCACTGCTCAACAAAATAAAAGAGGACACAAACAAATGGAAGAACATTCCATGCTCATGGATAGGAAGAATCAATATCGTGAAAATGGCAATACTACTCCAGGTAATTTATAGATTCAATGCCATCCCCATTAAGCTACCAATGACTTTCTTCACAGAATTGGAAAAAACTACTTTAAAGTTCGTATGGAACCAAAAAAGACCCCGCATTGTGAAGACAATCCTAAGCAAGATGAACAAAGCTGGAGGCATCACGCTACTTGACTTCAAACTATAATACAAGGCTACAATGACAAACAGCATAGTACTGATATCAAAATAGAGATATAGAGCAATGGAACAGAACAGAGCCCTCAGAAATAATACCACACATCTACAACCATCTGATCTTTGACAAACCTGACAAAAAAAAAACTGGGGAAAGGATTCCCTATTTGATAAATGGTGCTGGGAAAACTGGCTAGCCGTATGTAGAAAGCTGAAACTGGATCCCTTCCTTACACCTTATACAAAAATTAAATCAAGATGGATTAAAGACTTAAATGTTAGACCTAAAGCTATAAAGACCCTAGAAGAAAACCTAGGCAATACCATTCAGGCCATGGGCATGGGCAAGGACTTCATGACTTAAACACCAAAAACAATGGCAACAAACGCCGAAATTGACAAATGGGATCTAATTAAACTAAAGAGCTTCTGCATGGCAAAATAAACTACCATCAGAGTGAACAGGCAACCTACAGAATGGGAGAAAATTTTTACAATCTACCCATCTGACAATGGGCTAATATCCAGAATCTATGAAAAACTTAAACAAATTTACAAGAAAAAATCAAACAACCCCATCAAAAAGTGGGCAAAGGATATGAACAGACACTTCTCAAATGAAGATATTTATGCAGCCAACAGACACATGAAAAAATGCTCATCATCACTGGCCATCAGAGAAATGCAAATCAAAACCACAATGAGGTACCATCTTACACCAGTTAGAATGGGAATCATTAAAAAGTCAGGAAGCAGCAGGTGCTGGAGATGATGTAGAGAAATAGGAACGCTTTTACACTATTGGTGGGACTGTAAACTAGTTCAGCCATTGTGGCAGACAGTGTGGCGATTCCTCAAGGATCTAGAACTAGAAATACCATTTGACCCAGCCATCCCATTACTGGGGATATACCCAAAGGATCATAAATGATGCTGCTATAAAGACACATGCACACGTATGTTTATTGCGGCACTATTCACAATATCAAAGACTTGGAACCAACCCAAATGTCCATGAGTGACAGACTGGATTAAGAAAATGTGGCACATATCCACCATGGAATACTATGCAGCCATAAAAAAGTATGAGTTCATGTCCTTTGTAGGGACATGGATGCAGCTGGAAACCATCATTCTCAGCAAACTACTGCAAGGACAGAAAACCAAACATCACATGTTCTCACTCATATGTGGGAATTGAACAATGAGAATACTTGGACACATGATGGGGAACATCACACACTGGGGCCTGTCGTGGGGTGGGGAGAGTGAGGAGGGATAACATTAGCAGAAATATCTAATGTAAATGAGAAGTTAATGGGTGCAGCACACCAACATGGCACATGTGTACATATGTAACAAACCTACATGTTGTGCACATGTACGCTAGAACTTAAAGTACAAAAAAAAAGCAACAAAAAACTGTCAATTATGTGTTCTTAATTCATTAATGAATTAGTGATATACAATACTAAAATTTTATAAGGTTTATTGGAATTTTTTCAGGATTTGGTATATAATCTCTGGATTTAGTTGACAACTTGGGCAAAGATTCTTAAGCAGTGATTTTATATTGGGAGAAAGTATAATGTTCATGAAGTTACTCATTTTTATCAGGCACTTTTTTTTTTCTGTGCATTCTGTGCACTGAAATACAGGAGTGAACGTATAAGTTTCTTGTTCTCTTTTGAAGAGCTTACATTTTACTAGGGACACAGGTGAAGAGCTTACATATTACTAGGGGACGCTGGTGAAAAGAAATATAAAGAAATATGGAATAAGTAGTGATAAATCCATGAAGATAATGGAGTCTAGAGAGTTATATTATGTGTGTCGGAATTGCTATTTTACATGTAACTTTTTTACATGGTAACTTGTCTCATTCTAAATATACACTTGGAAGAGTTCCAACAGATTTTTGAAAATTTATTGAATAGGAGTATGAGAGAAAGAGGAATAAATGAAAATGTGAAAGTTTTAGACTCGCAAATTATTTGATTGGAATTGCTTCTTACAAGATAGCGGTAAACATGCTGGAGGAACAGGTTGATACAGAAAGATCAAGAATTCTTGATCATGATCTTGCTAATTTTAAGATGTTTGTTGGCCGGGCGTGGTGGCTCACGCCTGTAATTCCAGCACTTTGGGAGGCCGAGATGGGTGGATCACGAGGTCAGGAGATGGAGACCATCCTGGCTAACACGGTGAAACCCCGTCTCTACTAAAATACAAAAAAAAATTAGCCAGGCGTGCTGGCGGGCGCCTGTAGTTCCAGCTACTTGGGAGGCTGAGGCAGGAGAATGGCGTGAACCCGGGAGGCGGAGCTTGTAGTGAGCCGAGATCGCGCCGCTGCACTCCAGCTTGGGCGACAGAGCGAGACTCCGTCTCAAAAAAAAAAAAAAAAAAAAAAAAAGATGCTTGTTGATAAGCCTGGATTTCAGAAGGGAAGATGGAAACAGAGTTAAAATTTTGGGAGACATAAATATATAGATAGTATTAAAAGCCATTAGACTAGATGAAATCATACAGGAAGTGTATGTTCAGAAAAGAAGTGTTTCAAAGATGGATTACTTCTGTGTGTAAAGTCTGGATTACTTCAGTGTGTAAAGATTAGAGAGAAGAGGGAAAATCAAGAAAGGAGACAGAAAAAGCAGCTAGTTAGATAGAAAGAGAACCACGAGAAAGTGTTGTTCTGAAAGACAAGTGAAAAAAGTGTTTCAAGGAGGAAAGCATCATCATCTGTATCAGATGAGTGTGATAGTTTGAGTAAAATGAGGCCTTAAAATTCATTATTGTAAAAGGGTTGGAGCTATTGATGAGTTTGAAAAGTTATTTTAATGGAGGGGTAAGTGGAAAGATAGATTGGAATGGATTTATGGAAAAAAAAAAAGAAGAAGAAAAGGAAGTAGAGACACTGCATATACACAACTTATTCAATGAGTTTTGTCATAAAGCAGACCATAGAAGTCTGACTGAAGAGTCCTTGGAGTTCATGGAGGTTTTTCATTTCATCTTATTTTGCTTTTTAGGATCATATATTGTATGATAGTGAGAATAATTAAAGATAGGCCAAAAGTGATGATGTAGGGAAGATGGGGGGAAGATGGGGGAAAGCAGTAGTAACAGTGTGCTTGAGAAGACTTAAAGGGAAGAGATCCAGTGCCAAATATGGGAGGGGTGTCCTTAGATAGGAGCCTGGACATTTATTCATTGTGATACCATGGAGGGCAGAGTATGTACATCAAAATGTAATTGGTAAGATTTGGTGTGTGAGTATCTGGAAGTTTCCTTCTGGTTCTTTCTGTTTTCTCAGTGAAATAGAAAGCAGTCATTAGCTGAGAATAAATAATAAGAAGGTGATGTTAGAGATTTGAGGAGAGAGAAGTATGAAGTAATGATTGATGAAAGTAGGAGAAAGTCCCTAGTGAAAGGTAGTAGCATTGTTGGGTATTGCTAAGGTCTTACTTGAGGTCACTTGTTGAATTTAAAGTGAAATCAGTCAACATGGTTGTATTTTGTCTTCAGTCACATTCATCTTGTTGGGTAGAAGTGAAGGATAGGTAGAGATTTGGATTTCCCTAAGATATGTGTTTTTGCAAGTGAATTCATTGGAGAGAGAGAAGGGAAAGAGACATAAGAGTAGATGCAAGAAGGTAGTGAGAATGACTAACCATGGAGTGTAAGCCAGGTAAAGAGAGAAAAAAATTATGTGAAGACAGTGAGAAACAGTGAAAAGTGGTAAGCTGGGAAGATCAGCAATGGTAGAGAGTGCAAAGCTTGAAATTAGTAATGACAAAGTCTTGGATATGATGACGGAAGTAGATAGCTGAGGCAGAAGGAGGAAACAACCACTGGAAATAACAATGTTAAATAAATGAGAGGCCAGTGTATTAGGATGATTTAAGTTGGAATTGAAATCATTGAGAGTTATGACATGTGATAGTGGAGACAGAGAAAGGGAGGGAAAGAAAGGGAGAGACTGAAGAAGGAGAAAGTGAAAAAATCAAAGAATTTCAGTTTCTACCGGTAAGGAGCTTTGAAGCTGCCACTCTATCCTAACAGTACACGAAAATCTGAACAACTGAAAAATCAATAACTCTTCTTAGATCTGTAAGAGAAGTGAGGTCACAGGGCAAACAGTGTCTCCCAAAATTGGAGTGACAGACAAATACAGAGAATCACAGCATATCAGAGCAGAAACCTCCATGGAAATCAGTGCTGGGATAGGAAAACCTGACCTGTAATTGACAAATTGCTGGAGGCTCTATGTGGACAAGTCTAAGAGTTAAAAACTCCAGGAGGACCTAGTTTTAGATGGACCCCCACACTTGAGAATTGTACCTGTAGGAGCTCGACTAGGTTCTCACAGTAAATATTGGAGAAGAACTCCCTTGTGTTCCAGCAGCAGAAGGGGAAAGGAATCTATCTGGGAATTTGCTAGAGCACTCTGTTCTTTTTAATAAGATCTGATCTCAGGAGAAACTAGCTAACAAGAGCCTAATCTGTGGGGTTTGATCAGAGCTAACTGTTCTGGGGGAATGGAAATACTCAACTCTAGTCATCCTGTCCCACGTAAAAGGGGAGAAAAAAGACTACAAAATACTTTTTCAAGAGTTCAGAGGCATAGGCGTACTGAAAGGCTGAGACCTAATTGTAGGACTATAGAATGTTTCCCCTTTCCCCACACCTTATCACCACATTATTAAAGGCCTATTTACAGTAATTGCTTTTACCCAGTATATCATGTCTGGCTGTCAAGAAAAAATTACAAGGCATACTGAGAGGCAAAAAACACAGTTTGAAGACAGAGCAAGCATCAGAAGCAGACATGGCTGAGATGGTGGAATTATCAGATAGAATTTACTACTATGATTAATATGCTAAAAGCATTAATGGAGAATGTAAACAGCATGCAAGCACAGATGAGAACTGTAAGCAGAAAGATGGAAATTCTAAGACAGCCAAAAAGAAAGTGCTAGAGATCAAAAACACTGTAATGGAAATGAAGAATGCCTTGATGGGCTTCTTAGTAGACTGGACATGACTGAGGACAGAATTTCTGAACCAGAAGATATATTAATAGAAGACTCTAAATTTCAAAAACTAAAAGAACAAAGACTGAAAAAAAAAAAGAACATCCAAGAGCTGTGGGAAAACTATAAAAGATGTAATACATGTGCAATGAGAGTACCAGAAAGTAAAAAGAGAAAGGAATAGAAATATTTGAAACAATAATTACCGATAATTTATCTAAATTAATGTCAGACACCAAACCACAGAATGCCTATTCCTAGGCATATCACTTTTAAATTACAGAAAAGCACAGAATAAGAAAAAACCTAGCTGAGCTGCAGTAGATCATGCCTATAATTCCAACAGTTTTGAGAGGCCAGTGCAAGAGGCTTGCTTGAAACAAGGAGTTAGAGAACAGCCTGGGCAACAAAGCAACACCCTGGTTTCTACAACAACAACACAAAAAACGAAAAAGCCATATGCAGTGGTGTGTACCTATAATCCCAGCTACTCGGGAGGCAAAGGTGGGAGGATTGCTTGAGCTCATGAGCTCAGGAATTTGAGGCTACAGTGAGTTGTGATCACGACACTGCACTCCAGCCGGAACCACAGAGTGAGACCCTATCTCTAATAAAATAAAATGTACATTTAAAAATTAAAAAGAAGAAAAAATCCTGAAAGAGGGCAGAGAAAATAAACATCTTACCTATAGAGAAACAAGGGTAGGAATTACATCTGACTACTCATCAGAAACTATGCAAGCAAGAAGTGAGAGGAGTGAAATATTTAAAGCGTTGAGGAAAAGAACACCAACTTAGAATTCTGTACACTGTGAAATTATCCTTCAAAAGTGAAGGGGAAATGAAGACTTTCTCAGATGAACAAAAACTGAGGAATTTTATTGGCAATAGATCTGCCTTGCAAGAAATGTTAAAAGATAGAGAGAAGAAAAATAATATAGATGAGAAACTTGGATCTATGTAAACAATGGAAAGCATCATTGAAGGAATTAGTGATTGATCTATCAGATAACAGTTTGTTAAAAATGATATTAGCAACAATTTGATTATGTGTGCTTATGTATCTATCATATGTATATCTGTATCTGTATATGCTCATATAGAAATGAAATAAATGACAGTAATATCACAAGGGAAAGGAGGAAGGAATTAGGATTATTTCATTATTATAAGTTACACTACCTATGAAACAGTATGGTTTTATTTGAAAATGAACTTGCATGAGTTGTAACTGTATATTGCAAACTCTAGGGTAATCACTTAAAAAGGTAAAAAAAAAAAAGAAGCATAATTGATACACTAAAATAGGAGAGAAAGTGGAGTCATACACAATGCTCTATTAAAACCACAAAAGGCAGACAGAGTGGAAAACAAAAATAAGAACAAAGAACAAGGGCAACAAATACGGTAGATATTAATCCAGCTATATTAATAAACATTGTGAATATCAGTGCTCCAAATGCACCAGTTGGAAGACAGAGATTGTTAAAATGGATAAGAAAAATAAGACCCAATGAAACTATATGTTGTCTACAAGAAATCCACTGTTTTTTGAGACAGAGTCTCACTCTGTGGCTCAGACTGGAGTGCAGTGGTGCGATCTCGGCTCACTGCAACCTCTGCCTCCCAAGTTCAGGCGATTCTCCTGCCTCAGCCTCCCAAGTAGATGGGTTTACAGGGGCCCACCACCACGCCCAGCTAATTTTTGTATTTTTATTGGAGACGGGGTTTCACCATGTTGGCCAGGCTGGTCTTGAACTCCTGACCTCAGGCGATCCATCCGCCTCGGTCTCCCAAAGTGCTGGTATTACAGGCATGAGCCACTGCACCTGGCCAAGAAATCCACTTTAAGTATAAAGACATATATAGATTAAAAGTAATTGGATGGAGAAAGATTTACCATGCCAATCCTAAGCAAAAGAAAGCAGAATTAGCTTGCTTGCTTGCTTGCTTTCTCTCTCTCTCTCTCTCTCTCTTTCTTAGACAAGAGTCTCACTCTGTCATTCAGACTGGAGGGCAGTGGTGCAATCTCAGCTCACTGCAACCTCTGCCTCCCGGGTTCAAGAGATTCTCCTGCCTTAGCCTCCTGAGTAGCTGGGACTACAGGCACATGCTGCCATGCCTAACTAGTTTTTGTATTTTTAGTAGAGATGAGGTTTTGCAATGTTGGCCAGGCTGGTCTCGAACTCCTGACCTCAAGTGATCTGCCTGCTGTGGCCTCCCAAAGTATTGGGGTTACACGCGTGAGCCACCGCACCCAGCCAGCTATATTAATTTCTGTTAGAGCAGAATGTAGAGCAAGGAAAGTTGTTAGGGATAAAGAAGAGTATTACGTAATGATAAAGGAGTCAGTTCTGCAAGAGACATAACAATCCTTAATGTGTATTTGCCTAACAACAGATCAATAAAATACATGAGACAGAAACTGAAAGAACTGTTGGGAGAAATAAATTAATCTACTATTATAGTTGAAGACTTCAGCACCGTTCTATCAGAAATGGATAAATTCAGCAACTGGAAAGTCAGTAAGGACACAGTTGAACTCAACAACACCATCAATCAGCTGGATATGATTGATATCTATAGACTACTTTATCCAATAACAGCAGAATATATATTCTTCTCAAGCTCACATGGAACAGTCACCAAGACAGACCACATTCTGGGCCATTAAACCCATCTTAACAAATTTAAAAGAATAGATATCATACAATATCTATTCTCAGACCACATGGAATTAATCTAGAAATCAGTCACAGCAAGGTAACTGGAAAGCCCCAAACAATATATGGAGATTAAACAACATACTTTTTTTTTTTTTTTTTTTTTTAAGACAGGGTCTCACTCTGTCACCGAGGCTGGAGTGTAGTGGCAAAATCATAGCTCATTGCATCCTCTGCTTCCTGGGCTCAAGCATTCCTCCCACCTCAGCCTCCTAAGTAGCTGGGACTACAAGCATGTGCCACCACACTTGGCTGATTTTTCTATTTTTTGTAGAATCAGGGTTTCTCCATGTTGCACAGGCTGGCTTTGAACTCCTGAGCTCAAGCAATTTGGTCTCCTGGGCCTCCCAAAATCTTGGGATTACAGGTGTGAGCCACCACGCCTGGCCGTAAACAACATACTTCTAAATAACACATGGTTCAAAAGAGAAATTAAAAATGCTTTGAACTAAATGAAATGAAAACATAACTTACCAAATTTGTGAAAGGCAGCAAAAGCAGTGCATAGAGGGAAATTTATAGCATTGGGTGCATATATTAGAAAGGGAAATAGACTTATAAAACCTACGCGCCATTTTAGGTAACTAGATAAAGGAGGGCAAATTAAACTCAAAGTAAGCAGAAGAAATTGAATAATATAAACTGGAGCAAAAATCAATACATTCGAAAACAGGAAATCAGTAAAGAAAATCAACAAAACCAAAATTTGATAAGATAAATAAAATTGATAAGCCTTTACCCAACCTAAGAAAAAAAACAGAGGACACAGATTACTAATACTAGAAATGGAAGAGGGAACATCCACAGATCCTGTGGACATTAAAAATGTTAAAATGGAATGCTATGAACAACTCTGTGCTCTCACATTTGATAACAGAGAAGAAATGTACTAATTCCTTGAAAGACACAATCTGCTAAAACTTGCACAAGAAGAGATGGACAATCTGAATAGGCCTTTTAGCTATTAACGAAATGGAACCAACAGTTAATAATCTTCCCAAACAGAAAGCACTAGGCCCAGATAGAGTCACTGGTGAATTCTACAAAATATTTACAAAAGATATTATACTGATTCTCTACAGTCTCTCAGAAGATAGAAGCAGACAGAATGCTTTTGAACCCATCTTATGATGCCAGCATCTCCCTCATACCTGAACTGACAGAGACATTATAAGAAAACCACAGACCAGTGTCTCTTATGAGCATAGATGCAAAAATTCTTAACAAAATATTAGCAAATAGAATCCAGCAGCGTATAAAAAGAATGACATATCATGACCATGTGGGAAAAATCCTGAATACTCCACCGTTTTAGCCTTCTGTTCTAACTGTAACAGCGTCCTAGCCATTAGAAGACGTATTTAGTGTTTTCTAAAGGCAGAATCAGTGAAGACTGAATTTTCTGAGTACTTATCCGATGGCCAATAAGATGCTTTCTGCTTTTAAATCTCTAGTGGCTGGAGAGGTAGCCGGAGGGTTGGAGTGGGAAAGAGGTGACGGTTTGGCAGCACAGATGAGATGGGTTAGATTAAGAGTAACCAGGAGAGAAACTGGGTGGCCACTGACAGAAAATGTCTGTGTGTTTCAATCAGATAGTAGTGTTGTTTTCTTTCTTATCGCATAATCAAGACATTTTAAATCCTATAAACTTTATTTTTAAAGTTTCTTTCTGAATTTAGATGAAGACTGTTACAGCATTCTAATTCTTTGGCAAGAATTATTAAAAGGGTTGTATGCATGCATAAAAACAGGAGTAGAAACTAGAAATGATATCCTTTGGACTATTTATTCACTTTCTACCCAAAAGGAAGGTTGTACAAAATGTATGTAGTGTTCTAGTTTGCTTTTTTTTGAGATAATTAACTAGTTTATTTCATGTTTTAAATTTCTGTAAATTTCCTATGATGAAATAAATAATCAGGTTAAACTCTATTGGCATATTACCTTAATTTTATTTATTTATTTTTTAAGAACTGAAGTGCCATGTTAGTGATTAAGCAAGTGTATTGTGACTTATGCTGGGCTAATGTGACAAGTATGTGGCTTGAAGCCAGTTAAATGTTGGTATGTTCCCAACCTACTTAGTGTTCTCAGATATATAGCTGTCATAGTTACTGCGCCTGTTATACTGTTAGGATTGAGTCTATTGTTAATGATACAAGTTGTTGTTGAATGTCAGAATTTAAGTTATATGGTTTCTTTGTATCATTGGCCGGGAAGATTTTTTGGTATATCTTTTCAATGTTGCAAATGGGACTGGGGATTTACAGTAGAACTACAGAAGCTTTAAAATATTAACAGCCCATTAAGTACAGGATATGGTTCATGAGGTTTAATGGGAAGTTGTTAAAAGGAGATGGAACTATTCCAATGGTTGGGGAGGCATGGTTAGTGGCAAAGAACAGGGCAGAGAATTTTTAAAAGCTTGTTTTTTGTATAAATAATATTCAATGTTTGGGCACACTGAACAACAGCAACAACAAGAAACCTCCTCTGTCTGACAAGCAGTATCTTGGAACTCAATGAGAATTCCATTTGGTGCATATGTTAACTTTCCTTTTCAGAAGATACCCAACAGTGTTTTGTTAAAAAAAAAAAGTGTCCTGTGGATTTGAGATGCTTGGCGTTCATTAAATCAAACCTTAAAGGACTTTGAAATAGCACCTACTTTGTTTAACATTAAAAAAATTACAAGGCTCCTGAGACTAGTCCTTGGAACAGTCTTTAGTGATTATCCAGAGTATAATAAAAATGCAAGATTTTCAGAAGAGGGTATTTAAAAAGCAAAATAGTGTAACACTTAGGAACATAATGTTTAATATACACCTGAATCTTGGTTCCTTAGAGAATGGCACACACAGACTCTGGGTCACATGGTCAGTGATTAGAGTATAATGTATCATGTACATTCCATACACATACTTAGATCTTGGCTCCCAGATCAGGGTAGCAGGTCTAGTCTTCTACTTGCTTGAATTAAATACTTTTTCCCTTCATTCCTTAATCCTGAGCAATTTTTGTAACTTTTCTGAGACTCAGTTTTTTTCTCTATCAGGCTCTGCTATTTCATAGGATTATTTATAAGATCACATGAAATCAGGTACATGAAAGCACTTTGGAAATTATCAAGTGTTAAACTTACTATATATAATATTATTATTAGATTATAATAGATAAGACAGAAGCTAAGACTCTGTAACTTTGGAGGCCCAAATATTGGAAACATAGCTCTACTTAATGCTGCTGCTAACTCTTTTTAGTAGACCTAAGTTAACTTTACCACATATACATCATGAATTTGTTGCTTTGGATTTTATATTGGATCCATATCACTGAATAGAATTTGAAGAAAACTGAGAGTCCTGTGGAAACTTGAATGAAAATTAAGGGAACATTCAGCATGACTTCCATACCTTAATTCCCTACTTGAGCAATCCTCCTCAACCCAATCCATGTTATTATTCAGTATTCACTCTCTGGAATGCTGACATGTCCAGTTTTCTATTGCTGCATGATAAGTTGCCCCAAAACTTGGTGGCTTAAAACAACAGCAATCATTTTTATTATTGCTCTTGGTTTCTCTGGGTCAGGAGTTTGGGAGGTGCTCAGCTGGTCAGTTCTGGCTAGGTCTCTAATGCAGTTGCAGTTAGACTGTGGCTGGAGGTGAAACAGCAGGGGACTGAAGCAGCTGGGGGATGGCCGGGCATCTTTATCTTTTAATGTGGTTTTTCCATGTGGACTAGTTTGGGCTTTTGCCCAGCATGCTGGCTTCAGGGCAACCAACCTGCTTACTTGGAGGCTCCAAAGGCCAGTGTTGCAAGAGAAACAAGAGAACTGAACTGTGATGTAGGACTTAGCCTCTGACACTACAAGCCTGCCAAGAATCAAGGGAAAGAAACATAGATCCTGCCTCTTGAGGAGAATGTCAAAGTCACATTATATGTGGATGGGAGATGCTATTGTGACCATCTTTGAAAAAAACAATTTGCCACATGAATGATTAACTCTGTCACTTCATATATAGCTTTTGCTGCCTATTAACCTGACCTCTGTAGGGCCACTGTATGGAATAATTTATTCTTCCTTTTATTTTGCAGCTACACAGTTTTCCTGTCACAAATGAACAAGAAAGAAATAAAAGCTAACTAAAAGTAACAGAACTACTCTTTTTATGTCCTCTTTTTTTTTTTTTTTTTTTTTACTTTTTTTTTTTTAAATTATTATTATTATACTTTAAGTTGTAGGGTACATGTGCATAACATGCAGGTTTGTTACATATGTATACTTGTACCGTATTAGTCTGCATCGCTCGTCGTTTCCACATCAGGTATATGCTTTCCCAATGCAATCCCTCCCCTCCCCTCCCATAGTGGCTTTGATTATGATATTCCCTTCTGAGTCAAGTGATCTCGTTATTCAGTTTCCACCTATGAGTGAGAATTATCATTTGTTTCATTTCTTGTGATAGTTTATGCCAGGAGTAATTGGTTTCCAGCAATGTATTACTACGGGCTGACTCATCACTTTTTATGGCTGCATAGTATTCCACATGGTGTATATGTGCCACATTTTCTCAATCCAATCATCACTGATGGACATTTGGGTTGGATTCAGAATGCTGCATTAGCCTTGAATGGTGCTTGTCGGCATCGTGTGCATGTGTCTTGGCATGATTTATGATAACGGTCGCCCATCCCAAGTAATGGATAAGCTGCGATCATATAGTACATCAATTCTACCGTCCTTGAGGAATCCCGCCATACTGTTTTCATGTCGTTGAACGGATTTTAATCCCACCAACAGTGTAAAAGTGTTCCTATTTCTCCATCCTCTCCAGGCAGCACCTATTTATTTCTAGCTTTTAACCAATCATGCCATTCTAACTTTATGGTGTAGAGAGATGAGTATCTCATTGTAGTTTTGGTTATTTCTCACAGTGGCCAGTGATGATGAGCATTTTTTCATATGTCTATTGGCTGTATAGATATCCTCTTTTTGAAATGTCTGTTCATATCCTTTGCCCTTTTTGTTAGGGTTGTTTACGTTTTTTCTTGTAATAAGTTGTTGGGTTGCTGGCGGGTTCTGGATGTGGCCTTTGTCAGATGGGTAGTTGCCAAAGATTTTCTCCCGTTGAGTTTTTGTTCACTCTGATGGTAGTTTCTTTTGCTGGCGACTCTTTGGTTTAATGAGGATCCGTTTGGTCAATTTTAGCTTTTGCGTTGCTTTTAGTGTTTTTGGGCGTGAAGTCTTACCCATACCCTATATCCCTAAGGCCAGTACCCTCCGGTTCCTCTAAGATTGCCATTAATAAGTCTAACATTTTAATCCTCAATCGATGGCGGATTGATTTTCATTATAAGGAGTAAGAAGGATCAGTTTCGGCTTTCTATATGGCTGTGGTACCCGGCGCATTTATTAAATAGGAATCCTTTTCCCATTTCCTTGTTTTTTTCTCAGGTTTTATCAAAAGATCAGATGGCTGTAGATGTAGCAGTATTTCTAGAGACTCTATTCCTATTCATTAGTCTATATCTCTATTTTTTGGTACCAGTACCATGCCAATTTTTAGTTGCTGTAGCCTTGGTATGGTTTGGAAGTCAGGTAAGTGATGCCTCCAGCTTTTATTCTTTTGACGGATTGTCTTGGAATCACGGGCTCTTTTAGTTCCATGGCAGACTTGAGGCGGTTTTCCCGTTCTTGTGAGGCAGGTGGGATGGCGTTGGATCTATGGGTGCGGGCGGTGTAGTGTTTCAGATATTGGGTTCTTCCCTGTCATCGGGCCTGGGATATTCTTCCATTTGTTTGTGTCTCTTTGGTTCGCTGCAGGCGGTGGTTTGGAGAGGTCATCCCTTGTAAGTTGGATTATAGGTATTTGATTCCTCATGAGCAATTTAGAATGATTCCATTATGAATTTAGCTCTATGTTTATCTATTATTAGTGTATAGAATGTATGATTTTGCACATTAATTTGTATCCTGAGACTTTGCTGGAAGTTGCTTATCAATACAAGAGTTTAGGCTAGAACAATGAGTTTTCTAAATATAATCATATCATCACAACAAGGACAATTTGACTTCTTCTTTTCTGCTAGACCCTGATTTCTTTTCTCTTACTTTAACTACTTTAATGAACTTGTACTATGTTGAGAATGGTGGTGAAAACGCTTATCCTATCTTATTGCCAGTTTTCAAGGGAATTTTCAGTTTTGCCCATTCAGTATGATATTGGCTGTGGGACATCATAGTAAACATTATTTTTGAAGTGCGTTTCGCGTCTGATACCGCGAAGATTTATTGCGAGCGTTTTTTGGCATAGAAGGGCTGTTGGATTTTTGTGTGAAGCCTTTTCACCATCTATTAGAACAATCATGTGGTTCTTGTCTTTGGTTCTGTTTATATGCTGGATTATGTTTTATTGGTTGCGAGATGTTAGACCAATTGTGCCATCCCAGGGATGGAAGCCCACTTGATCATGGTCGGATAAACTTTGATGTATTGAATCAGTTTACCGAAATTATTTTATTGAGGATTTTTGTAGTATTCATCAGGGATATTAGTCTAAAATTCTCTTTATATCTCTACCTGGCTTTATTATGGTAATTGTTGGCCCTCATAAAATGAGTTAGGGAGGTTCCTCTTTCTAATAGGTTGGAATGGTTTCAGAAGGGAATGGTACAACAACTCACTCATATACCTCTGGTAGAGTCAGCTGCTGATCATCTGATTCCTGGGACTTTTTTGGTTGATAGGCTAATAATTATTGCCTTTGCACTCGAATTCCAAGGCCTCTATTGGTCTATTCAGGGATTCTTCCATAGTTTCCCAATCTTGGAAAATTAAGTATCCAGGAAATTATCCATTTCTAAGTTTTTCAGTTTGGCACCAGAGGTGTTTACCTGTATTCTCTGGATGGTAGTTTGTATTTCTGTAGGGTCGGTGGTCAATGCCATACACTTTATCATTTTAATTAAGTAGGAGTTTGATTCTTCTCTCTTTTCTTCTTTATTAGTCTTGTTTAGTGGTCTGTCAGTTTTGTTGCAGTCTTTTCAAAAGAATAGCTCCTGGGTTTGGTGATTTGGGTTTCAGTGTCTCTATCTCATTTGGTTCTTATCGGTCTTGGATTGTTTCTTGCCTTCTGGCTTTGGATGATGCAGCTCTGGTTCTTTTAATTCATGTTAGGTGTCAGTTTTAAATCTCCTCACTCTTGTAGGCATTTAGTGCTATAAATTTCCCTCACTGCTTTAAATGTGTCCCAGAATTCTAGTATGTATCTTTTCATTAAAGAACATCACTATTTCTACCCTTCATTTGTTATGTACCCAGTAGTCATTTCAGAACAGGTTGTTCCAGTTTCACATGTAGTTAGGCGGTTTGGTTAGTTTGCTTTAGTCCCTCGAGTTCAGTTTGATTGCGCATGAGTCACTGAGACAGTTTGTTATAATTTCTGTTCCATGCATTTGCTGAAAAGTACTTCCACTTAGTGTGTCAATTGCGGGTAGTACGATGTGGTGCCTGAGGAAGAGATGTATATTCTGTTGATTTGGGTGGAGGTTCTGGATGTCTGTGGGTCTTAGCCTTGCGAGATGAGTTTGAGATTCATGAGACATCCTTGTTAACTTTTCTGTCTAGTTGATCTATCTAATGTTGACAGTGGGTGTTGAAGTCTCCGTTATTGTGTATCAGGGTCTGGTCTTTCTTTTAGCCAGGTCTCTGGGACTTTGGCTGCAGCAGATCTGGGTTGTCGCCTTCCGTTTGGGTGCATGTATGACAGGACGGTGGCTGTTGGGTTTGATCCATGACCGTATGTAGTGGCTTCTTGTCGCCGCTTGCGGTCTTTGATGGTTTTGAGTCCTGTTTTTGTCAGGACTGGGATAACTTTTTTTGTTCTGCTCCATTTTGCTTGATACGTCTTATCCATCCCTTGTTTGGGCTATAATATCTCTGCGTGTAGGATGATCTCCTGAATACAACAGCAGACTGAGTACGATCTTGACTCCACCATCCGTTTGCTCGATCTGCCATCCTTTCAGTAGGCATTTCGTCCATTTACATTTCGTTGAACATTGTAATATGAACCAATCCTACCATTATAATGTCTGTGCGTTACACTCAGTAGATTGGTACATTTCGCCCTATATCAGTAGTCTTTATTTAGCATATTTTACAATAGCTAGTACAGTTATTCCTTTCATATTAAAGTCTTCAGCCAGGGGTCTCTTGTAAGGCGGGCCTGGTGGTGACGGAAATCTCTAAGCATTTGTATGCCTTAGGACAGAACGCCATTGCTTGTAGAGCTTGGTTTGTTGGATGTAGGTTCTGGTTTAAAAGATTCTTAATATTTGGGATGTTGATCTTAGCCCCACTCTCTTCTGGCTTGGAGAGTTTCTGCGAGAGATCTGCTGTAAGAGTCTGATGGAGCTTCCCATTTGGCCGAGTAGCCCGGCCTTTCTCTACAGCTGCCTTCAGGGTGCACCAGCTACATTTCAGCTTTGGTGAATCTAATTATGTGTCTTGGAGTTATCTTCTCAGAGTATCTTTGTAAGCGTTCTCTATGTTCCTGGATTTGGATGTGGCCCTGCCCTACTAGGTTGGGAAGTTCTCCTGGGTTGTCCTGAAGGTGTTTCCAACTTGGTTCACATTTCCCCCTCTACTTTCAAGGCACCCCAATCTGCATGGGTTTAGTCTTTTCCCATAATCCATACTTCTTGCAGGCTTTGTTCATTTCTTTTCTTCTTTTTTCTTTTAGTTTCCTCTTCTCATCGTTTCATTCATTTGATCCACTCCCGATAAAACATATTTATCCTGCTTCCAGTTGATCAGTGAGTTGCTGAAGCAATTTATCACATCCCATTTCTCGATATCCCATGGTTTTCATCTCTTTCATTTCGTTTTCATGACCTGCATTAATTAGTCTAGCATCTGGTGCCCTTTTTTCAAGTTTTTAGTTTCTTTCATGATCTACATTAATTCCTCCTTTAGCTCTAAAATTTGATGGACTAAAATTCTTCTCTCATCGTCAAAGTCATTCTCTCCGTCCGGCTTTGATCCGTTGCTGGTGATGGGCTGGCTCCTTTGCGGGAGTGTGCTCTTCATTTTAGATTTCGAAGCGCTTTGCCTGCTTTTCCATCTTTGTGGTTTATATCAGTTGGCTTTGATTGATTGGTGGGTGCTGATTAGGGGTTTTAGGTGAAATATCCTTCTCTTTGATAGTTTCTTTCCTTCTAACAGTCCAGGACCCTCTCAGCTGGAAGTCTGTTGGAATTGCTTGAGTCCCTCCCAGACCCTGTTTACCCTGCATTATCAGCAACAGAGGCTGCAAAGATAGAATATTTCAGACAGGTGTACTGCATGCAGTTCTTGCTTTGGAGAAACTCTCAGGGGTATACTCCACTGTAAGTGTGGGGTATCAGACTGCCCCTAGTGGGGATATGTCTCCCAGTTAGATACTCAGGGGATTGAGGTTGTTGCCTTCAGGCGGACAGTCTGTCAGTTCTCAGATCTCAGCCTCCGTGTTGGGAGATCACTGCTCTCTTCAAAGCTGTGGACAGAGTGGTTTGTCCTGCAAGTTTTGCAGCGGCATTTGTTTGTTGTTTGTTGTTTGTTTGTTGTATTTTTTTAATGCGGTTGGGTCTGGGGACGAGGCGGGTTTCGCCCGGGCTGCTGTGAGCTCCGCGGTTGGGGCCTGTAGCTTTGTTCCCACCACTTAAGCCTCAGCAGGCAGGCGCCCTCCCCAACCTGGCTGCCGCTGATAGATCACGCAGACTGCTGTGCTGGCAATGGGGAGGCTCTCCGTGGGCGTGGGACCCTCCCAGCCAGGTGTGGGATCGCAGTCTCCTGGTGCCTGTTTGCTTAAGCGCAATGTAGATTAGGGGTGCCCGATTTTTCCCGGAGTGTTGTGTGTCTGTTCACAACAAGAGAATTCCCTTCCCCTTGCGCTTCCCGGGTGAGGTGCAGCAGCTTCCAGCTCGCTGAGTCCGGGCTGCAACAGCTGGCCAACACCAATCGTCAGCGGCCTCCCAATTAAGATGAACAAGCCTCAGATTAAAGAAATGCAAAGAAATCCAATCTTCTGTAACCTTTCGGCTGGGGTTGGAGCCTGGAGGCTGTTAATTCCTATTGAAGTATCTTGCTCCTCTTTTTAGCCATCCTCTCCAGCCTAAAATCAACATTATTTTGAAGGTGTTTTAGGCATATTAGAAAAAGAAAGATGCAAATCTTTCTTGTCTTTCTTAGAAAGATATGCTCCTAAATATTGTTTTAGGAAACAAATAGCAAAAAAAAGAAAAATTTACTTTCTTATTTGGCATTAAAACTCCAGAAATTCATGCTCAGAGAATCATTTGTGCTCTGACAGGCATTGAGGATGTTTAATTTTATCTCCCAAGGCACTGATTTTTTATAGGCTGAGTCTTTGTGTAAGAAAAAATTCAAAAATTGTAGAGATCTGCTTACATATGAAATATCCTAATACACCTCAAGGAATTACAAGTTTTCAGATGATAATTCAGTCATTTGGAGAAATGATGAGAGCTAGGTCATAGTGTTATAATTATGGATATAAAAATTACCTTTTGCATAATAAGTATGGATACAAACCTGCATTAATATAATTAAATTGGTATATGTTCATGGAAGGATTATGTTAAAGTAATATGATTGGAATAAAACAGTTTTAGGGATACACATTTTTAAAAGGAGTTTGAAATGACATTTTTCCTACACACTTTTTTTAGCAATTGTTCAACTGGCCAACTTTCCATATGTTCAATACATGTAATATTTTAAGCCTAGAGAGTAATAAAGAAGACATTCTTTTTAGCTTCCTACCTTTGTGTTCTATGGAGAAAGGATAGTTTTGGTAAATAATGTTTTTGGCTTTAATATTTGAACTAATTGTCAAGGTTGGCTTGCAATGAATGACTATAAATGAGATCTACTGAGCATATTTTGAAAATCTGTTTTTAACGGAAAAATAAAAGCATTGCTAACTTCAAATGTTGAGAAAATTTGGTAGAGTTGACAAGGAGTACTTAGAGTATACTACTCATATCCTGAGATTCTAGGTAAGCTAGAAAGACATATAAAATATAATATTTTAATATTTTATGATTATCATGTCTTAGATGGCTGTAAGATTGCCAGATAATTAAGACATTTAAACTCTTAAACAATCGAAGAGATTTTTTATTTTAAACACCAGGCAGTTTTATAATGTTGGTTTTTCCAAAGTGTTAGAACCTTCTGAAAGTGACCTTTAAATTCTAATATTTAAAGATAATTTAACTTTGCAAAGAAAAGGAGGCTTCTCAGAGAAATGGCTGATTTCAGGAGTATAGGTTAGGGTCAGTGCTAAATAAAACAATGGGGTCACAAAACAAGGACACAGGGATCCTATTGGAGGCATTCTCACTGGCCAATTTGGGACCAATAGAGCACAAAAATATAAAGTATGGTAATAGTTTATAAATCACTGAAAAACTAGGAATTGATAGGTCTATAAATAGATGAGAAAGAGAGGTTCCTCTTTATAGTAAAATACTGAGGGCTGACTAGTATTAATATATATAGAGACCTGGAGTTGAAAAATCATCATGATAAAGATTATATTAGGCAAGGATCATGTATGGATGCTAAATCTAGGGGAGGATTTTGATGAGGACAGGGTATTTGATTAACTTCAAGTGTTAGACTGCTTATTAAATTGCTATAAAGAAAAAAAGTCTACTATTTATGTAGTGGAGAAATAGGTAACATCTTGACCAGATGATAAAAGTTTATGCAATGAATGAAGGACAGATAGATCTGGTATTTCTCCAGATGTGATTTTCTGCTCAAGAATGTATAACTTCAAATTAATCACATCAGACAAATACAAAATGAGGAATGTTTTTATTAAAAGAAAGGAAGGAAGATGGTGTCCTTTAAAAAATGTTAATGTCAGCTTGGGCGCCGTGGTTCATGCCTATAATCTCAGCACTTTGGGAGGCCGAGACGGGTGGATCACTTGAGGTCAGGAGTTTGAGACCAGCCTGGCCAACGTGGCAAAATCCTATCTCTGCTAAAAATACAAAAATTAGCTGGGTGTGGTGGTGGGCACCTGTAATCTCAGCTGCTTGGGAGGCTGAGGCACGAGAATTGCTTGAACCCGGGAGGCAGACATTGCAGTGAGCCAAGATCACGCCACTGCACTCCAGCTGGGTGACACAGTAAGACTCTGTCTCAAAAAAAAAAAAAAGTTAATGTCGCAAAGACAAAGAGGCTGTTGAAATATTCCATGTTAAAAGAGACTAAAGAAATATGACAACTAAATATAATTCCTGACCCTAAACTGGGTCCTGTACTAGAGGAGAAAACATAAATACTATAAAAGACTGATAAAATTGGAAAATGGATGGTAGAGTAGGTAAAAGTGTTGTAATGTAAATTTATGCATTAAGGTATGCATTAAGTGGATTTCTTAGGATTTACATACTGAAATATTTAGGGGTAAAGGGCCATGATTTCAAATGGTTGAGGAAAAAAGTGTGTGTGTGTGTGTGTGTGTAGAAAGACAGAGAACATGGCTGCAAATAATAAAGCAAATGTTAACAGTATCGATAGATAAGTCTGGGTAAAAGGAACATGGGTATTCCTTGTGCTATTTTCATTTTTGCAACTTTATTTTAATTTGAATTATTTTCAATAAGAAGTTTTTTTAAGGAACCTGAAAACACCTACCTCATTTTGAAATTAAACAAACAAGGCCAGGCTCCGTGACTCACGCCTGTAATCCTGGCACAAGTTGGGCAGATTGCTTGAGCCCAGGAGTTCGAGACGAGACTGGCCTACATGACGAGACCCTTTCTCTACAAAAAATGCAAAACTTAGCTGGCTGTGTGCCTATAGTCCCAACTAGTTGGGGGGCTGAGGTCGGCGAACAGAGATCATGCTACTGCACTCTAGTCTGGGTGGCAAAGCGAGAACTTTTAAAAAATAAAAAAAACCCTCAAAAACAAACAAAACCAACTTCCCAAGGCACAATTTCATAATTTAATAAACTGTAGAAGATCCATTACTTGGAGACATTTGAAAGTATATCATGTGAAGACATGTAGGAGATTCTTTATGAGCACCAAAGTGAACAATATGATGTAATTAGCTCTGGTGTCTATAATTATTTCTCTCTGTGACTGTTTCAACTGATGTAACCAAAGATGTGAGAAAAGAAAGGTAAAGATGAAACAAAATAGTAGTGAGTTTATTGATAATATCTTAATTTATTGTGTCTGTTATTTTGGACTATTCATGTGTACAGTAAGAAAAAAGGACCTAAATTATTGTCTTTCCTTTTAGAACATATGCAGAATTAGAGAAGAAATAACATACATTACTTTCAATGGCCTGAATGACTGAATTTATACTGTTACTCATGAAAATAGTTGCCTGACCTCTGCTGATATATTAACCATTCTGTTGTATCTTGCTTTGAAAGCTCTCTTCTGTTCTGAAGCTTTGTAATTAGATTCATTAATCCTCTAATCTACTCTAATTTTACCAGTTCACAGAAATTTCCGGCAGCCTACTCTATCAATGCCTTTTTTACTTATTTTTTTCTCTCATCTTTGATTGGATGATAAAGTTCCTCTTATGAACTGTTTAGTCAGGAGGAATCTTGACACATTCAGACAATTTAAAATGCTCGACTAAGCAAGTCACAACACCAGGTGAAATCTCTTACTATAGTGGACCTGGTCTATACTAAAATTTGTCATATTTTATGACTTTATTAATATTAATATGCTTGTATCAAATTGTGAAAAGCGACAGGCCATGTATAAATGAATAAAACTAAATAGTTTTTTTTCAATGACTTGTTTATACTTTCAGAATTGTTCCAGAGTGTTAGAATTACTGTATAATCTGTTAAGCCCTAATTACTTATGCTTCTAAGACACCATGATTTCGGGCTTTGAGAGCTCTCTTGAACACTCTACAACTTGTTCTCTTCATTAAATCAAAGAAAAACATTACTAATGGCAAAATTCCAAAAATGGCCATGAAAGGTTTCTCTTTATTGTCACTCAAATGACACTGCATAAGCAGTGATTGCTAAATTGGTCTATCTTTATGCCCATTGATTAATTTTGTCATATAAAGCCTGAAAACTGAAATCAAATTATGCCCATTAGACCTCCCAATTATTACCAGGAACTGGAAAAAAAAAAACAAATAAGCCCAGCCAAATGCCAGATAGCTATGTGATAATAAATGTATATGGGGAAAAAAGGATGGGTACTAAATTTTACTAAAAGCTGTCTTGGGCTAGGCACTATGTAACTAGTATCACGGTTTCAAAAGAGAAATGTACAGATTCCTTTGTAAAGAAAAAAATATACTCTCATATCCTCCAATATTAAATTATTTTTGTTTTGTTTATATATGTACAAATATAAAACAAAATGTTTTTATACTTACAGCTCTTACAGAATCATAAACTCATAATAAGTTATAATTTTAATAATGAGAAAAGTATAAAACCAAAAGGAGTTACACCTTACTAGGAGGTTCTTCCTTACTAGGAAGGCAGAAATCATTACTGAAACTAAATTGCTTTCTCAAAGTGAGTATGACACAGGTTTCTTGGAGGCTTAGTATGCCTGTAAACCACTGTGTGATAATTATTCTCCCATCATTTTTCTTTATTCCAACTATTGGAAACCTTCATTTCTATAGCATTGTGACTTTGTTGAGCCTTCACTTGACACAAAAACATTCTTTATGTAAGTATTTCCCTGTTTCTCATTTGGCTATGACAATTAAAGTAGTAATATTTGGGGACAGGGTCACCCAGAACACAAATGCCAAAGCAGACACTGACACTACGTAGCAGTATTTTGTTGTAACATGTTCACATTATATGTTTGTTTTTATCAGAATATATTCATGTTCATTTTTTGAAAGATTGTCATCAAGATTTAAATCTATATGAAATAAGAAATTATCAAAAGGAGTATTTGATAGACTTCTAGGATGAATGACACTGTATTATCAGATCTAATCTTGCAGATGAGGGGATTGAGGTCTAGAAAATTTAGTAACTTGCATCAGGTCACGCAGTGAGAAAGCACCTTTAATCCCATGCTTTTCTGGCTCCAAACATCATGCTCTTTCTGTTAAAACAACTTGCCTAAGCTAAAAGTTTAGGAGCTCAACTGAGTGTAGGCTGAGGGTTTCAGTGTTATAACTTCATCCCCTGCACCTCATCAGAACCTTCAGAGGCAGTGGACTACAGAAGGATGGTAGTTGTAGGAATGGTAACAGTCAGGTTGCATGATATATTTAGTGTGACAATCTGAAAACATTTATTGTACAAATTATTTATTTATTTATTTATTTATTTATTTATTTATTTATTCATTCATTTTGAGATGGAGTCTCACTCTGTAGCCCAGGCTGGAATGCAATGGCGCGATCTTGGCTCACCGCAACCTCCGCCTCCCGGGTTCAAGCGATTCTTCTGTCTCATTCTCCCAAGTAGCTGGGATTACAGGCGCCTGCCACAACGCCCGGCTAATTTTTGTGTTTGTAGTAGAGACAGGGTGTTGCCACGTTGGCCAGGCTGGTCTCGAACTCCTGACCTCAGGTGATCCGCCCGCCTTGGCCTCCCAAAGTGCTGGGATTACAGGTGTGAGCCACCGTCCTCGGCCTATTGTACAAATTATATTATTTGTTTATTTATTTACTTTAATCCCCATGTTATATAGGTATTCTAAGGCATAATAATGCTATGGTATTTAAGTTCACTGTTGTTTCAATTCACTGAATAGTCTTTCATTTGTGGTAGTATATAGTAATCTCCCCCCACTTGCTTTTTCTTTTTTTTGGCCAGAAGATTAACCAACACACGCCACTCTGAAAATTTTCAGAGTGACCCATGAAAATCCACATGAGGTGCACATCAAAGGAGTTATTGATGCTCTCCTTCTTTACCACCCTCTGAGACCAAAAATGTCACCGCTATAAAACTGCTGATTATTACATACTCGGAGAGTAAGAAACTCATTCATGCAATCCGGTGTCTTGTATCCTTTAGACATCAGGCTCATTTGACCCAACCATGAATCTGAAGTTAACAACGACCTTACTGTCAACCTGTCAGACATTTTAAACTTGTAATTTAAAAGGCACATTGTAAGTATATATAAGGTGTGAAGTCCTAGTCCTGTGCTAGATATGGAATTATAAAATTTTTAAAATGTGACATTAATCACTTAGCTACAATAGTTTGATGCTTGAAGAATAAAGGAATAATTAATCTATGAAGTACATTTTATTTCCTATTTTGAATATGTTTTAAATAAAGTGAATATTTGCACTCATGGGTAATTGTATATATAATGTTAGTTTTCTAGCTTTCAAATTAAACTTCAGACAAATAGTGTAGGTTTTGTTTCTTAGCACTTACGCTGATATCAGTAAATGTTGATTATTATAATTCTGCCTTATATTTTGAACCAAAGAATAACTCTCTACTCATGGAATTTCAGGTACCACAGAAGACCAACATGAGATAATTTTAAAATTGTGTAATTTCCAAATGACTAAAATATAAATTGGCTTGCATTATTGTTCTTCTTTCCATAGCAAATACGGTGAAGTCATCTTTGTTTTTCAATAATCATTTTGTGCTTATCTTTGGCAAAAAATAAACAGTCAATGCTTGTTAAGATGTTGATTAAAGAAGTTAATACTCGACTGGGTGCGGTGGCTCATGCCTGTATTCCCAGGATTTTGGGAGGCCGAGGCGAGTGGATCACTTGAGGTCAGGAGTTTGAGACCAACCTGGCCAATATGGTGAAACCCCATCTCTACTAAAAATACAAAAATTAGTTGGATGTGGGGCAGGCACCTATAATTCCAGCTACTCGGGAGGCTGAGGCAGGAGAATTGCTTGGACCTGGGAGGCAGAGGTTACAGTGAGTCAAGGTCAGGCCACTGCACTCTGGCCTGGGTGTCAGAGTGAGACTCCATCTCAAAAACAACCAACCAACCAAAAAAGAAGTTAATAGTTAAGGTATTGTATCATAGGTCCTCATATCTCCTGTGCTTGGTAGTATAAATTAGCATAATATTTCTACATTTGTTGTTAATGTAAATCAACAGTGTTAAACATTTTTCATACTTACCTTTGATCTGTCAGGTACACTTCTAGAAATTCCTTATAAGGGCACAAACAAATGTATCATCAAAGATTTGTGTACAAGGATATTGCCATACTATTTATTATAGATAAAAATCAGGTGCAACTTAAATACCTGATAATACCTGATAAAGGGGAATGTTTCAATATACATTTTGAAATATATGAAAAATAAGACAGATGTACTCATCACCCAACTTTAAAAGGAACATTTTTTAAAAAAAGAAAAATGTGAGATATTATCAATGTTAGACATGACATAATAATATATAGCCTGGAATTCAATTAGAAGAAAAACATATTTAAGATGTTGAGAAATCATTGTTATTCTTTGTGGAGGACTCCTAATTCTGGTAGAATTATAGCTTATTTAGTAAATTACATAGTCCATATTGTTAAAATGTTCAATAATAGGCTGGAGGGATTCTGATAAAATTTAGTTGCCATAAACAGCTTATCTTTTCTCTAACCATAGAAGACATCACTGCTTCTTAATTCTTAGTCCCTTCTCCAGTGCTCAGCCAAAATAAGCAGTGGTAAATTGTAATGACCACATTGAACCTTACATTTGGTCAGTGCTTTTACTTTATGAGATACTTCACATAATGTATTTCTCATGTTAATTTAAAATTCCTACAATTGCTTCATCTCATGTATTATAAAATTGGCTGTATTTGCCCCTTTCTTTGTAAAATACTCTATAATCTAAGATAAGATCATGCCACAGCAAAGGAATTACAAGCATCTTTCTATCCTCATGCTTTAAAAATTTATTGGGAATCAGAATTAATTGATCTTCATATAGAGAGACTCAAAATGTAAATAATTTAAAAAATTAAAATAGAAATAATAAATAAAATTAAAAATGATAATAATTTTTACTAAGTGGTACTATGAATCGGTCCTCTGCTAAGCCCTTTATACATAACAATTGATTTCATACTAATATAATCTCACTTCACAGTGGAGAGAACTGAAGTTCAAAGGAGATTACCCAAGATCACAATCACCCAGTTAAAATATTGCAAAGCTGAAGTCCAAACTTGGGTCTCTCTGAGTTTAGTTTGCAGTCATTGTTGTCCAAGTATTTGTTAGTGTTTATTTTATGCTACTGTGCAATGAAGTGATTCTACATTTGTGAATAAAAATTTCATACAGTCTGTACTACTGGAATTTCTATTCTAAAGGGGAAAGATAGGCAATAAACAAGTAAACAAATACATATTTGCTAATTGTGATAAATTCTGTACAGGAGAAATCAAGATACAATGTGCTATGATCTGAATGTATGTCCCTTCCTGCCTCTGAAATTCATATCTTGAAACCCAGTCTCCAAGGTGATGGTATTAAGAGGTGGGGACTTGAGGAAGTGAATAGTGAGGGCAGAGCCTTCATGAATGGGATGAGTGACCTTATAAAAGATGCCTGAGGGAGGTTGTTAGCCCCTTTTGCCCTTCTACCATGTGAAGATGCAGCAAGAAGGTATCATCTATGATGCAGAAAACCCTTATCAGACACCACATCTGGTGCTCCCTTGATCTTCTTCCCTGCCTCTAGAACGGTGAGCAATAAATTCCTGATGCTTATAAATTACCCAGGCTAAGGTATTTTGTTGTAGCAAGCTTAATGGACTGAAACAGACAATGGTATCAAGAAGTGGGGTGTTGCCATATAACAAATACTTAAAAACGTGGAAGCAACTTTGGAACTTAGTTATGGGTAGAGGTTGGAAGTTTTGTAGTACACAGCTGTGAAAGGAGGCTTAAGGACAATTCTGTCAAGTGCTCAGGAGAAGAGGAGAGATGTAGAAAAAGCCTAAGTCTTCTTAGAGATTACTTAAGTGGTTATGAGCAGAATATTGGTACAAATATGGATAAAGTAGGTCATCTTAATGAGGTCTCTTTGTTATAAATTGACAAAGAACTTGGCTGAATTGTGTTTGTGTTCTACTGCTTTGTGGAAGATGGAACTTCTGAGTGATGAAATAGGATATTGGGCAGAATGGAAGATGGAACTTCTGAGTGATGAAATAGGATATTGGGCAGAAGAAATATCCAAGAAAAGTGTTGAGGATGTGGCATGGTTTCTCTTGTGGCATGGTTTCTCTTGACTGCGTATAGTAAAATGTGTGAGAGAGAAATGAATTAAAGGTGGAATTTATAATTAAAAAGGAAGCAGAATTTGAAGACTTGGAAAATGCTCAGCCTGGCTATATGGTAAAGAATGAAAAATGTTTGGGGAGAACACTGAGGGTGTGGCCAATCAAACGTTTGATAAGGAGATTAGTATGGATAGAAGGAAGTCAGATGCTATTCATCAAGACAATGAAAGAATGACCCTAAAGGCATTTCAGTAATCTTTGGGGTTGCCCCACCCATCACAGGGTCAGAATGCCAGAGCCTTGGAGGTGGAACGTTTCAAGGCTCTACTCCCTGAGTTCTGATGCAGTGCTCCTTCACAGATTTAGTTGTGGCTCAGGCTGCCTCTCCAAAATGCATGGGTGGTAGATCATGCTGGTGTTCATGCAGTACCATCTTCATGACTGCAGAAGGCATGAACTGTGGTGGCATGGGTACCTCCAACTAGATTTCTAAGGATGCCCCAGAGAGTCTTGGATCTCAGGCAGAGAATTGTTATGAGGGGAGTCATCACAGAGGGCCCCACTACAACGATGCCTAGTGGAGCTTTGGAGAGAGTCTCCACTAGGGCAATGACCAGTGGAGCTGTGAGGGTGGGAATGCCCCCAACACCCCAGAGCAGTAGAGGAACCAAAGTGCAGTTCCAGCATGGGAGAGCCACAGGCACATGACTACAATTGGTGAGAGCTGCAATGTGGACTTCACCAAGCAAAACCATGAGCGTAGGATTGCCTGGAGCCTTGGGGGCCCAATCCCTATCACAGTATGTCTGGAAGGTGAGTCATGGAGTAAAAGATGGTTCTCCAGTCTTAAGATTCAATGTTGTTTGCCCTGTTGGGTTTTGAACTTGGGACCAGCTACCCCTTTCTTCCTTCTCATTTCTCTCTTTTGATTTGGGAACACCTATCCTGTGCCTGTCCCACCATTGTGTTTTGGAAGTTTATAACTTGTTTTATTTCACAACTGGAGAGCAGTTTGCCTCAGGATGAGTCAAACCTTGAGACTCACCAATATTTGATGACTTTAGACTTTCGAGTTGATATTGGGGTGAGTTAAGACTTTTGGGACTATTGGGATGGAATGTATGTATTTTGTATGTGAGAAGGATGTGAATTTTGTGGGGTCAGAGCCAAAAGTGTATGTTCTGGATATATGTGTCCTCCCAAAATTTATATGTTAAAACCTAACCCTCAAGGTGATGATATTAAGATGTTGAGCCTTTGGGAGGTGACTAGGTCCTGAGGGCTTAATCTTCATGAATGGAAGTAGTGTCCTTATAAAACAGATCCAAAAGAGCTTATTTTCTTCTTGCACCATATGAGAACACAGCAAACAAGTGCCATTTAGGAAGTGGACTCTCACCAGACATAGAATCTGCTAGTGCCTTGACCATGGACTTCCCAGCCTCCAGAACTGTGAGAAATAAATTTCTGTTATTTATAAATTACCCTGTCTAAGGTATTTTGTTATAGCTGACTGAATGGACTAAGATACATGAAAGAGAACATACTTAGATATGGTGGTCAGGAATAGAGGGAATACTTAGATATGGTGGTCAGGAAAGACCTCTTTTAGGAGTGACACTTAAGCAAATATCTGAAAGACGAGGCGTCACCTGTGAAGGGCAATGAGAAGACTACTCCAGGCCTGGAAATAGCATATGCCCTGTGGCAGGAGGAGGGAATCCCTTTTGGGGAGGCAAAAATGAAGTATGGAGTGGGGTTGAAGATCAAGAAAGTACCAGGTCCCCATTCTTAGAAACACTCTGTGTTTTGTGCAATGCTGTCTTGTCATCATCTTGAAATTCTTAATTTTTGTACAAAGGGACCCAGAATTTTCATTTTACCTAGTGGTCTTTGCAAATTGTATAGGGAGTCTCTTTGTGAGTCATGGGAAACTGGATTTTATTATAAGTATAATGGAATGTCTCCAAAGTGTTTTATGCAGGGATACAACCTGATGGCTCAACATCAATACGTAGAAATTAAAATTGAGTTTGACAATCATGACCCAAAATATAAGTATCCAATTTCAAATGAGTACATTCGGAGTTCAGCTGGTTCAATTACTTGTATTTCAGGACAGTCTGGGGCTCAAATCAGATATTTCACAGGAGTAATATTGAGACTTCTTATATGGCCAAGTCAGGTAATGACTAATACCTTATCTAAACATTTGTTAGAAATCTTTATCAGTGAATCCAAAGTTGATCTTTGAGGAAAATCTTAGCTTTGCCTGCAGATATGCCTTACTTTCTGTTGAGGTGACAATACCGTTTTGGCTTTTTATTATATTGGAAAATCCAAGAGTTATGGAGTTTCCTTCATTTAGAACTCCTGTGCTCCCGACTTTTTCTAAACACTTCAACCTCAAATTGTGTGTTCCAAAAAGCAAAAGTCTAGCTGAAATAATTTTTAAGAAAAACAGTCCGAGGGAGCTGCTGGCTATCTCCTCTTCTAGATATACAGAAGTCTGTTTTTAGCATTATGATATACTACCATGCTTGAATTATATTAATGTGATTCATTTTCCACATTCCATAAATGCTAATTTGAAAATAACATTAATTCCTCACAGAATGGCATTTATCAAGTGAGCTTTTACTCTGTATCTATAAAACTATTGTTAAAGATATCATGTGTTACCTGAATTTTCTATAACTTTTCTTTAGTTTCTTTTTTTTTAAACTTCATGAAGAATTTCTATACGAAAAGTCTGTGTCTTTCAAAGGATTGCTATGTTTTCTTTTATCAGCAACAAAAATGGTATAATCTGGAGGCTGGGCATAGTGGCTCACACTTGTAATCCCAGCACTTTGGGAGGCCACAGTGGGTGGATCACCTGAGGTCAGAGTTCAAGACCAGTCTGACCAACATGGTGAAACCCTGTCTCTACTAAAATTAAAAAAAAAAAAAAAAAAAAAAAATTAGTCAGGCACAGTGATGCATGCCTGTAATCCCAGCACTCGGGAGGCTGAGACAGGAGAATCGCTTCAACCTGGGAGGTGGAGGTTGCAGTGAGCCAAGATGGTGCCGTTGCACTCCAGCCTGGGCAACAGAGCGAAACTCCATCTCAAAAAAAAAAAAAAAAAGATATAATCCTTCATAGTTTCCATTTTGCTTTGGTTACCTAGAAGCTTATAGCCAAATTTAATGTTTAATACAATGTTTGCCTTTTTAACTCTCACAATAAAGCTAGCACATTTGCTTTTTTCTGTACTTGATCATTTAAAAATTTTCATTTTGCTGACCTTTTTGTGAGGAAGAGAAAACAAAAAAGAGAGAGAAACAGAGAGAATCATTTAGTATATGCCTCATTAGATTGTTTTTGAAAAGAAAGAAAATTAACATTTGTAAAGTACATGAGTTATCTCAAGTGCAATTACTGTATTTATAGTTACAATTATGTTTATCATTTAGATAATAATTTTCTAAGAATTCTGTATTTTTGCTTAGCTTATGTTAATTGAGCTTTCCTCAATCAGTAGCCAGAATTTCCACAATTTCAAATCAGAATACTTATAGAACTGTTACTGCATATAGAATTTTATATGTCATAAATCATTATTAGAAAAATTATAAGACAAATGGCCAAAATGTAAAAATGTTTATATCATATGTATTGGACAAGTGTTTAATATCTTTAATAGTAAAAAACTCTTACAAACCAAGAAAAAGCTATATATTCCAGAAGCAAAATGGAAGACATGAGTAGATAATTTAACACACACAAAAAATCTGTGGCCAATACAGTTATGAAAAAAATGTTATATCTCACCATCAAACAAAGAAATGCCTAAATAAATTTTAAAAATTTTATCCATCAATTTAGGGGCATTTCAGAAGTGATGAGTCATATTCCCAATATGTTTTTGTTTTTTGAGACAGAGTCTCACTTTTATACCCAGGTTGGAGTGCAGTGGCGTGATCTTGGCTCACTGCAACCTCTGCCTTTCAAGTTCAAGCAATTCTCCTGCCTCAGCCTCCCAAGTAGCTGGGATTATGGGTGCCTGCCACCACACCCTGCTAATTTTTGTATTTTTTTTTAGTAGAGATGGGATTTTGCCATGTTATCTAGGCTGGCCTCAAAATACTGACCTTGAGTCATCTGCCTGCCTTGGCCTCCCAAAGTGCTGGGATTACAGGCATGAGCCACTACTCCCGGCCTCCAGTATATTTTTAAAGGTAGTGTAGTATAAAGTGCTAGTTGTTAATTCCGTATGTACTGATATGCATAATCTGTAAGATATATAACTAAATTTAAAAAGCAAGGTGCAGAACCTATACAGCATTGTCAGTGGTATGCTGGTGAAATGGCTGTCTGGAGAAAAAAAAGTTCTGATTTATAGTATTTTCGTATTTTCTTGGTGTAACTAATTCTACCATGGCCTATTTTATTACTGACATGCTGTCACTGAAAGTGGAGATGGAAAGAGACATATAAGCAATCGTCATGAGTAAGAACTGACTCCAGCACACAGTTAAATAGTATAATGTATATATATTAGGAATTCAAGAAATAAATATAAAAGTTACTCTTGATTTAACCTTAAAAGGCAAATGTATGTATCAAATATTTTGTGTATATATATAATATTTATATAATTATATAAACACGCATGCATACGTGTGATCCCAATTTTGTTTCAAAGTTATGTACATGTGTGTGCATGTGTTTAGGAGGGGCGGGAGGAGAAAGCAGGAACACTGTTTGCCAGGTATTGAGGACATGAAAGTTATGTACGTGTGTGCGCATGTGTTTAGGAGGGGCGGGAGGAGAAAGCAGGAACACTGTTTGCCAGGTATTGAGGACATGAAAGTTATATACATGTGTGTGTGTGTGTTTAGCAGGGGCGGGAGGAGAAACCGGAGGCATTGTTTGCCAGGTATTGAGTACATGAAAGTTATGTACGTGTTTGTGCATGTGAGTAGGAGGTGTGGGAGGAGAAAGCAGGGGCATTGTTTGCCAGGTATTGACATGAAAGCTGTGTACATGTGCGTGTGTGTGTTTAGGAGGAGTGGGAGGAGAAAGCAGGGGCATTTTTTGCCAGGTGTTGAGGACATAAAAGTTATGTACATGTGTGTGCACGTGAGTAGGAGGGGCGGGAGGAGAAAGCGGGGGCATTGTTTGCCAGGTATTGAAGACATGAAAGTTATGTACATGTGTGTGCGTGTGTTTAGGAGGGGCAGGAGGAGAAAGCAGAGGCATTGTTTGCCAGGTGTTGAGGAAATGAAAGTGCTACCAACAGAGTCTTCTCTGTGACAATGTAGAAAAGAAGGAAAACCAGTTTATTGTTAAGTAAGTATAACAGAATATGCACACATGCAGCCTGCTAGAGACTACAAAGTTAGGATGAAATATCACACAATTTATATGGCAAAGCAGAGAAAAGAACAATAATTTTTATCACCTTGTGACAGTCTGTACATCTCATGAGAGCCCTGGGCTAATTCTGGAAGTATGTGTTTACATATGTAGAAGTTATTTGGTCTTACAAACTTTCATGTATCTCTTTACTATAAAAATGGAGCAAAGATGGAGTTCAATCCCTACAGACATTTATCAATATTCCAAAGGTTAAAGACTTGGATTCACTGTAAGGGAAAATAATTTGTCTTTACTCTTGCACAGCTGTAAATGAGGACTAAAACAAAGGATTAAATGAGGATTAAAACAATTTTTTAAAGTGGTTGTTTGATGGCTGGTTTTATTTTTAAATGATTACCTGTGTTTTCCAGATATTTCTAATGAACACATATATCTTATAATTAGGAAAAAATGTTATTAAAAACAGATTTTGAAGACTTGATTTTACAGTAAGATCATGACTTTTTTTTATTCTCTTGAGATTCCTTTTTAAAATCTCCAATTGTTTTATTGTTAATGTATGCAGAAGTTTGTTACTATGTTCTCTTTTCTGTTCTGGAGAATACAGAAAGAAGCACAGAGAATGACCTTGACTTCAAGAGTTTATAATATATTCAGCATTAGAAGCTTAATTTATATAGAATAGCAGTGAATGACACAAGCAAATGATATATATCCAGGGATTACAGTGTGTAGTATGGTGCTGTAGTAGTTAAACAGAGAAAGAAATCAGGGTATTCTTAAGTTCAAGAAAGGTTAGTTAGAAGAAGTAGTTTGGGGTTAGCTTTGGATGTTGCTTCTTTAAGTGGATGAAAATCCCTTTAGATGAGTGTAACATCATAAGACAAGACAGGGAGGCAAAAGTGAAACTGGAGGAGTTTTTAAGGGAATTATATAATTTCACGCATATTGAGAGGAGTGAAGAAAGCAGTGTATATAGAATGGATTCCTTTGATGGGGAGAGCCTGGAAGTAGAGAGGCCAATTCAGAGACTTTTGAGAACAAATGAAACTCAAAGGACTAAACTGAATTAGTACCATGAGAATAAAGAGAAATATTGATAGGCATTGATGGTTGAGTGGATATTGGGAGAAGATAGAGAAGGATAAGTTAAGATTATTCCAAGAGGTATGGGAGAAGAATGAAAGGAAAGAAAAATCTGTAGGATAAAATAATGCTTTTTATATTTGAAGCAACAGTTCTGCATCTGATTTGAAATGTCCATTTGTCAGATGCTGTATGGGTTGGATTGTATCCCCCCCCAAAAGATATGGTGAAGTCCTAACTCCCAGTCCCTCAGAATGTGAGCTTATGTGGAAATAGGGTCCTTGCAGATGTAAGTAGTTAAGATTACTGCAGTATGGTAGACCCTTACTCTGATGTGGCTGGTGTCCTTATAAGAAGAAAAGAGATACAGAGACAGAGACATACATGGAAAATATGGCCACATGATGGTAGAATCAGATATTGGAATGATGCATGTCAAGGAATACCAATGATTGCCCGCAAAAAACAGTAGCCAGAAAAGGCAAGGAAGGATTCTCCCCTTCAGGTTTCAGAGAGAATATGGCCTTGCTGATACCTTCATTTCAAACTTCTACCCTCCAGAAATTGTGACATGATAAATTTGTGTTATTTTAAGCTAGCCAATTTTTGGTGCTTTGTTAATGGCTGCCATGAGAAGCTACAGATGCTGGTACTATTCTTTCATTCTTCTTTCTTGCCATCCCTCCCACCCACTGAAACTTTCTCCCTGGAAAAAATTTATAAACACAAAATAAAGCAAAAAACTATACAAAACACAAATGGAGGTACACAGAATCAAAATTAGAGTGAACAATGTGTTAACATTTTTTAATATTTTGTATCTACTGGTATTTTATTCTCTTTATCATTCTTAAATGGGATTTTAAAAGGGGCTAAATCATCTTTCTGGATTGTGCAGGGATAGCTCATTGGAGTGTGTGTTCTGCATCTCCTTTTAGGGGGTATTTAAAGATAGTAATGTCTCTCCAGCTTGTTTGGCAATCTAGAATTCCATTGCTTAACTTTTTATTCAAGAATATCAGATGTCAGAATGAAGCGACAACTTAGCCATGTGGAAATGGGAAGAATATGGGGATCACAAAGTAAGCAAGGCAATATGGGTCATAGAGCATGTGGGCAAAGGCATATGCTCGAATGCCTTGAGGACCCACTGTAGTAACAGGAAATGTAAAAAAGGAGAGAGAAGGAAGTGCTTGTCTCTGTCACTCCCACCAAAAATTTCTCACCTGAGCATTTGTATTAATGTTGTCTTTACTGATTTTTTAAAATTTTTAATGATTGAAATGAGATCAGAGTCATATTCCATTCCAGACACTGTTCCCTTTTGTCTTAATCTGCTTTTCTTGTTGGGTATATTTATATATATATATGTCTTCCATGAAGTAGGGGGGATGCTCTCACCCTTTTTTCGACTGTTAAATCAACAACTTTTAGAGATTGGTCAATTAGGTTACCAAATATTTTACATGACTTGGAAACCAAATATTTTACATAATTTGGAAAGTAAAGCTGTTTTGTTAAATTTTTTTTAGCTTTTTAATTTTTTTGAGACAGGCTCCCACTCTGTATTCTGGGCTTGAGTGCAGTGCTGTGGTGGTTTATGGCTCACTGCAGCCTCTACCTCCCAGGCTCAAGTAATCCTCCCACATCAGCCTCCTGAGTAGCTGAGGCCACATGTACATGTCACCATGCCTGGCTAATTTTTGTATTTTTTGTGGATACAGGGTTTTCTCAACGTTGCTCAGAATGGTCTCGAATTCCTGAGACCAATTGATCCACCTGCCTTGGCCTCCCAAATTTTGGGGATTACAGGCGTGAGCCACCTCAGGCTTCTGCCTGAGAGTATTTCCATTAACTATTTTAGCTTTATGTCTCTTTAGTAGAGGAAGGCACAGAAAAAAGCATTGAAAAGCAAAGTGAGGAACACTTTGAAGCAACAAATGGTAAGCCATTCAAGACCAATAAATTGTCAGGCCAATTGAGTTGGTTTTGCATTTTAAAGGCAAGTATGCTTTGAATAGCATCAGGATCCAAAAGAAATGCTGTTGCTGGTGAAATAATTTAAATAAGCAAAAGGAGTTTCTGTTCTTAAATGTAGAGACACAGATTGATTTCTGATAACCATCTTGCTACAGGGAAATGTGAAATTAGAATAAGAGGGCAAAGGCCGGGCGCGGTGGCTCAAGCCTGTAATCCCAGCACTTTGGGAGGCCGAGACGGGTGGATCACGAGGTCAGGAGATCGAGACCATAACACGGTGAAACCTCGTCTCTACTAAGAAATACAAAAAACTAGCCGGGCGAGGTGGCGGGCGCCTGTAGTCCCAGCTACTCGGGAGGTTGAGGCCGGAGAATGGCGTGAACCCAGGAGGCGGAGCTTGCAGTGAGCTGAGATCCGGCCACTGCACTCTAGCCTGGGCTACAGAGCGAGACTCCGTCTCAAAAAAAAAAAAAAAAAATAGAATAAGAGGGCAAAACAGACATACTAGGACCAACTCATAAAAGTTAAGTAACCTTTAGTCTTATCTTTATTAAATCTCTCCTTTCAAAATATAGCCCTGTAAATCTTCTGAGTTTTGTGACCTCAGTGACAGTAGACTTTTAGCCTTAGATTACTTTGTGAAATAAAATAATGAATTAAAAAAGATAATTTTTTTGTAGTAAGATATGACGTGGTACAATCACAAATAGAATTTTATACGATTGGTCATATATATGTGTGTGTGTGTGTGTGTGTGTATGTAGTACTGTTTGGTTTATGTCCAACAGTTGCCGGTTTGTTCCCCAGGAAACAAGATTAATATGCAGTAACTTTGTAAGTGGGAACTCTTGGGATTTGCACCTGTAGAGGAAGGGATGGAAGCAAGATTGGACAAAAGGAGAAGTTGGATGCAGTCAGAAGAAAGGCCTCAACCAACTGCATGGGAAGGCTGTTTGGAGTTGTTCCAGGTTGGAGTAAGGAGGCTGAGCCTTTGTACCCCAGTATTGACCAGTCATTTGATGCAAATTGCCCCTAGGAGATAGTGTGATCCTGGGCAAGGTAATCTGTACAGTTGAGGGTAATTCCCAGAGAGGACTAGATAGCTGAGGGCTGACAGCAGTTGAGAAATAAATTCTCCAAACTTAATTGTATCTTGGGAAAATCAGATTTAACTTACAAATTTTAGTTTTGCATCTTACTTTTTAGGAATATTACCCATGGTAAGTGCAATATTGTACCCATATGTGTTCTCAAGGCTCTGGGGTTGGAGTATTAAAGATGATTTATTCAAGCTCAGGATAAAGAATGCTCTTTTAAGATTAATATGGAAGCTCCACTTGAGACTCCTCCCACATCCAAAATATTAAGTTAATTCTGTTTAAGTCACTTATTTGTAACGGCATCCTGTGTATGCCGAATACTAAAGAGGAATAATGTGTTGTTATTCTGTTTTTTAGTTTTTAATTCAATTTGATCATGGGAATATTCATTTCAATACAGCTCCATGATTATCTCTGTAATATTTTGAAGGATTCTGATGTAATGCATAATTCTTGATTCCCTTGTCCTGTCTCATAAAATAACTGGCTTTTATTTAAAAAGTCTCCCGGCTCCCCCAACCATTCTTTTTCTTGGAATGAGAGCTCAGAAAGCACAGAGTCTGTCTTGGTTGTTATCCATGCATCCTTGCCTCTTGGATAGACTGTTAAAATTTATTTTCTTTTGGCCTTTCCCTGAAAGTCATCCAGAAGCAACAGTATTTATAGAACAGGGCAGCTCTACTACTGAACATGGCAGGGGATGGGGGTGGGAGGATATCCTCTGGAGCATATATTTACTGCAAGAACAGCAGTCAGATGGATTGAATTTAGATTTTACTGATTTAATACTTAGAATAATCTGAACTTTAAATCTATGAACAGTAAGAATCTGAGGTCAGCAAGATCTATCATCTTTAGGAACATTGATTTCTATGAAACTAGATTATAATGAACACACTAATTATGTGATGGTCCCACACATCTTGTGTAGCAGAATTAGAATTTTTGGAGTGAAAATCTACAAGGCTGAGAAAATCAGTAATAGTTTAAGCACCATTTTACTCAGCTACCAGGGGCATTGTGACTAACTTCTTGGTTCAAGTGTTTCTGGTCTTGATTGGATTCAAATATCATTGGTAGATTTTGGTAGAATTCTGTATTAAATATTTTCTTCTCCTTCCCATTGTCCTTTTTCTTTGACTATTTTAAGACATAATCAGAATGAAAGTGTTATAGATAGTACTTTTATAAGACCTGCCAACATTTTTTTACCATCACCATTAGTAAATAACTTAAAATATTTGATATAGGATTCTCTGAGCGATAATTTTTACTTCTACCTTTATCTAAAACTAAAGTTATTGCATTCCTTTGTCCCTTAGGAGGTTGCATTTATCAGGTTAGGCGTGTTTTCTTCAGGTTAGTTTTAGAAACAAGTTTCTGTGAGATCTGATGCAATGATTGGTTTTAAACCCAGAACAAATGGATTTTTGTTTTCGGAGTTTTATTCAATGACTTTGTGCCTATGGTACCAAAAGAGATGTGTTTTGTTTTATTTAATGATTATAAAGTTCAAAAACAGAACCAGAAACTTATCTCTTAGCATTTGATTATATAGAATTGCTCATTTCCTGGAACTATAGATGTATTAAATCTGTAAAGTGCTAAAAAGCATGTACTCAAGTGAAACAATTAGCAGGCAAAGACACATTTTACTTTGTAAAATAAGAGCTTATATAGGATGTTTTATAGTTTGTATTCAAGCTAATTTTACATAAAAATATGACCATCTATAATAAAAGCTATCCTAAATAGGGTCCTTATAACAGAGTTCTTAGTCCCTTAAAAATTCTGTTCCAAATAATTTATTTAATATTGCTTTATTCAGTTAATTTTTTTTTTTTTTTTTGAGACTGTGTCTCGCTCTGTTGCCCAGGCTGGAGTGCAATGGTGTGATCTCGGCTCACTGCAACCTCTGCCTCCCAGGTTCAAGTGATTCTCTTGCCTCAGCCTCCCGAGTAGCTGAGATTACAGGCATGTGCCACCAGGCCTGGCTAATTTTTTGTATTTTTAGTAGAGATGGGGTTTCACCATGTTGGACAAGCTGATCTCAAACTCCTGACCTCAGGTGATCTGCCTGCCTTGGCCTCCCAAAGTGCTTGGATTACAGGTGTGAGCCATTGCGCCCAGTCTGTTCAGTTAATATTGAGAAGAATTTTCTAAGTTTGCCCACTTGCAAAATCATATGTGAATACTATGCTTCAGCTTATGAACACTTTGGTTTTTTTGTTACTTGATTAGCATAATTCTATGGAATTATTAAGACATATTATTGTCCCTAATCTTGGTATTGTCCCTATATTCCAGATAAGTGATCTGGAGTATATAATTAACAAATGGTAGATCTCCTGATTCCAGTGGTCTTTCTGCCACATCATACTATTTACTGTGGATGATCAGTTGTTTTGGTTTCAGTACAAGTTAAGTAGTTCCCCTCTGCCTCAGCCTTGAGCAAGCAAAACCTCTTTTAAAAGGATAGAAATAGGTGGTGTTAGGTTATAAATGATGCAGATCTTCATCAGGCTGGCAAGATCTATAACCTCGTAAGTTTATTTGATTTGAGCATCATATCTACGATAAGTAGCCTGTAAGAAATTAAATCAGGCAGGCCTGGCGTAGTGATTCACGCCTGTAATCCCAGCACTTTGAGGGGCCGAGGTCGGATCATGAGGTCAGGATATTGAGACCAGCCTGGCTAACACGGTGAAACCCCGTCTCTACTAAAAATACAAAAAAATTAGCCGGGCGCCATGGTGGGCGCCTGTAATCCCAGCTACTTGGGAGGCTGAGGCAGGAGAATGGTGTGAACCTGGGAGGCGGAGCTTGCAGTGAGCCGAGATCGCGCCACTGCACTCCAGCCTGGACGACAGAGCAAGACTCCGTCTCAAAAAAAAAAAAAAAAAAAAAAAAGAAATTCAATCAGGATTCCATAGTCAATAACTTAACAAAAGGCAGCAGGAAAGCTTTAGTGATGATGATGTTACCAGCGCTGTCTGAGTTTCAAAACTCCAGGGGGCATACTCATATTTTATTCTCTATGTTATCCTCTGGAGTTGTGCAACATGATGATACTCCATGATATTTTAAGAATATTGAAAGAGAGTAGTTGTTTAATGAAGAGCTCTGAAGATTGAGATATTTTATTCTGGCTAACTCTGATAATCAGTAAGTCATTTTCCCAGACAGAATCTTTTCGTCTTAGAAGGCTGAGGTCAACTGTCACAGCTGCAGTTTCTCCAGGGAAAAATAGTCCTTGTACTTAGCCAAAAGCCTTTCAATCAATATTGGAAGAGAGAGCCATATCCTGCAGTCAAATTGAGGGTAGTTATGCCCCCTTCAAACATAGAGTGATTGACTTTTTAGATGGATGAACTGTTTGGCCAAGTGACAGGAGTTCAGGACACTAGAGTCCTTATCAAATCTTCATGTGATTTTTGTGCTTCAGTTTTTCTAAATTCAAAATAGATTGTGAAGATCGTTCTCAGTTGGCTCTGAGAATTTTAAGTTATGGCTTAGATCAAGTTAAATATCCTGGGATTATCTTTAAATGATTTATAGTTAGGCACAAGCTTTTCACAACATTAACAACATTTCTATTTGATACAGAAAATCATTCTTTTTGAATAGTTGGTGATTTATTTTTATTTGAAATTCTAAATCCCAAAGATAATTTTCTTACCGTGAACATTGTGTTGTTTGGCTGGTAGTTTTCCCTAAAGATTATTTAAAAGTCTCTTATTCTTAATTGAATATGTTACACAGCATAGAAGTCCACTAAGTGATGCTTCCAAAAATTATTTGCATTTAGTGGATTATGCATAACCCCATTTTAGAGCTGATGAAAGGAGTAAGCTTAAATGCATTTTCAAGATGTTGAAATACTCATTGCCAAAGAGAAGATTAAATATTGGTCTGAAATGAATTAAAAGTAAACGTTTTATTTGATACCAGAAAGTACCATTTTGGGATGAAAAGGTAAAGATTTTTCAAATTTATGTTAATGATAAAATTTTCTTTTACTTTTCTAATGCTAATTTTAAAATTTGTCAAGATAGCATTATTTTCAGTCTATGCATAAGGGATGTGTAATTTTTGTAGCACAAAAGGAGTGTGAAGCTATTGTTACAACCTTGCTGGTCGTAGATTAAACCATTTTAGTATGTTGTCATATGAACCTAAAAATAGAAAAATAGAAATAACCATATTTGAAGCAGCTTACATTGAAATTGTATCGGTAACATACTATGGTATTTTCAGAGTATTCCCCCCAAAAGGTTGAGTATTAACTATTTTATTTACATGAGAATTATATCTTATCCATGGATTAGTATGATTTCACGGAACTATAGTACAATAATATTTAATACAAACACTACTTAGAATATAATTTAATATACAATGAATGTGAAACCCTGACAAGCTTCTGCTGTATCTTGGGGTACATCTTTATGAATTTTAGATATTATGTGGTACCTTGGAAAAATGCTGATTTTTCTCATTTTACCTTTTGGATTTTGGATAAACTGGGGTTTGTTATATATTCCTGCTATATTTTTTGATGTGGAAATTTAAGAAGCAAATTATTTTTATTCAGTAATATTCAAGTTTGCTTTTTAAAAAAATTTCTTGACAGAAATAGGATAGCTCCATTTGATTGCATTTATGAATGATTCCTCTACTGGAGTGAAAATTGTAGACTAAGCTCTATTTGTCTCTCACACCACTGAAGGCAGAAATCTCTTTTTTTTTTTTTTTTTTTTTTGAGACAGAGTCTCGCTCTGTCGCCCAGGCTGGAGTGCAGTGGCCGGATCTCAGCTCACTGCAAGCTCCGCTCACAGTTCACACCATTCTCCTGCCTCAGCCTCCCCGAGTAGCTGGGACTACAGGTGCCTGCCTGCGCCCGACTGGATTTTTGTATTTTTTTAGTAAGGCAGGGGTTTCCACCGTGTTAGCCAGGATGGTCTCGATCTCCTGACCTCGTGATCCACCCGTCTCGGCCTCCCAAAGTGCTGGGATTACAGGCTTGAGCCACCGCGCCTGGCCAGAAATCTCTTCTGAAGTCAATAAAAGGTTAACAAGGGAAAAGAAAAATATGTGATGGAAAGAATTGAGCCCAGAAATTCTTGCCATTATGGTACTACATCTGAAACATGTAGAGTACTCTTCAAGCTCTACTTCCCATTGTTAAATTAATATAGAAATATTTATAGAATATGATTATGAGCAGTGTTTACTTTTCTAGATTTATAATTTGATTTTTAAGGAAACAGTCTCAGAGAAGTACTTAACCTTGGATAATTTTTTGGAGGAAAAATGACAACAATGAAATGAAATGATGTTTGATTAGTTTGTTTAATAAGTTTAAGTACTTTTCTGTCATGTAGAAGATTTCACCTGCCTTCCTAGCAATGCTGTGAAGTTGAGAGAGCCGATATGGGAAAATTACAGCACAATGAGATGCTTGCCAGATGGTATATATAGCTAGTTACCACTGACTGGGTATCACCAGGACTAGTATTCACATCGCCTGACAGGCTAACTTCATGTTCTCTTCAGCCAACCACAGCCTCATTTTATAATCTGTTGATCACTATGAGGGAAAATTTTTAATGTTATAGAGATTAGCCCTTTCAAAAATCTACAAGAATGATTCCTTCAGGCACACTACCACTACTTAATACCAAGCAGTTTTCTTGAGTGATAAATTAAAAATTACCATGGTAGGCCGTGTGCAGTGGCTCACGCCTGTAATCCCAGCACTTTGGGAGGCCAAGGTGGGCAGATTGCTTGAGCCAAGGAGTTTGAGACCAGCCTGGGCAGCGTGGCTGGTTTTCTCTACAAAAAATACAAAAATTAGCCTGGCATGATGGCCCATGCCTGTTGTCCCAGCTACTAATGGAGGCTGAAGTGGAAGGATGGCCTGAGCCTGTGAGGTCAAGGCTGCAGTGAGCTGTGATCATGCAACTGCACTCCAGCCTGGGTGACAGAGTGAGACCCTGTTTCAAAAAAAAAGAAAAAAAAATTACCATGGTAAAAATAACTTTCACCCAAAAAGGTAGAGACTAAATAAGGTGATGCATTGAGTTACTATTTCCTAGCCCAGCTAAGGTACCATTTGTAACCCAACTGATTTAGATCTTTATCCTGGCTTGAATTTGGTGGCACCTCCTAGTCTCTCATGGACTTTTTTTCCACATCAGACGAAACCACTGAATGGTTTTGTGTAGTCTGGCAGGATTGTTAGTTGCAGTGGTGTAGAAGCGGAAACAATTTGGGAGTTGTAGGTTGAAACTGAGGTGCCTGCTTCTATGAAGTGGTATTGGTACTGAACTTTGAGTACCAGATTTATGTATATATTTAAAACATTTTTTTAAAGGTGGATAGTAGTGGTGGCTATTTGAGTGTCTTTGGAATACTGAGACATTCAGCATAATTGTACATCTTATAAAGTGGAATTTTGGAGCAGGATGGGTTGTAAATTCACTGTAAATTTAGAATCCAAACAAAACTCATTTCATGTTTGTCTAAACTATTTTAAACCATTTTGATCTTACTAAAATTTCTTTCTGTAGTCTGTATTTTTGTGTTTAAGGCTAGCTTTTTCTTTTTCACTATGGGATTCATATTCAGTTGGCCTGCTAAATCACTTCCATACTGGTCCTAAGAGAGGTTCATGCTACTCTGTTACATTAAATCCATTACAATCCTTATTTACAAATAATATTGAGGATCCACAGGATTCACTAAGTTCTTAGGAGACCTGACATGATAAAGAGAAGGTATGATCAATGCCTGCCAAAAGCCCATGTTATAGGGCATTAGACCAGCATGGTAAACTATTTTTAAAAATCAGTAAAAAGTTTTATAAGATACACAGCAGTAAGCAACTTACATGAGGTAGATAAGTTTGGAGTTGTTTTAAGAACATATTTGGCTTCTTTTGAACTCTTATAACATTCACTCTTTTTCTTAGGTGTCTGATTAAAGAATCAGATCACATTGCTTTGTAGTGGTCAGTTCCCAATGTGTGAATGAAGTAAGAAAAATGATCTTGAATTTTGGATTACAAATACAATTTGCCTTCAATCTACAATTTCATTAATTTTTTACACAGTTACATGCATTTTCTACCTTTTTTTTTAACAAGGAATTATAACACGTTGACTTGTTTCTTGTTTTTTACTCAGCTCTATTAAGGTATAATCAACAAATAAAAATAGTATATATGTACTGTGTACAATGCAATGTATTGCTATGTATGTACATTGTGACATGATCACATCAAGCTATTTAACATATGCTTTACCTCACATACTGATATGGTTTGGATCTGTATTCCCGCCCAAATCTCATGTTCAGTTGTTGGAGGTAGGGGCAGCTGGTGGGTGATTGGATCTTGGGGGTGATTTCTTATGGTTTAACACAATTCTCCTAGTGCTGTTCTCTTGATAGAGTTCTCAGGAGATCTAGTTGTTTAAAAGTGTGTAGCACCTCCTACTTCCCTCTCTTCCTCTTGCTCTGGCCATCTGAAGTGACTCACTCTCCCTTTGCCTTCTGCGATGATTGTACGTTGCCTGAGGCCTCCTCAGAAGCCGAACAGATGGCCAGCATCATGTTCCTGTACAGCCTGTGGAACATAAGCCAATTCAACCTCTTTTCTTTATAAATTACCCAGTCTCAGGTATTTCTTTATAGTAGTGCAAGAGCAGACTGATATACATGCATACAGTTATTTGTGGTAGAGAACACTGAAAATATACTCTCTTAGCAATTTTTAAGTATACATTATTATCAACTATAGTCACCATGCTGTAAAATAGATCTCGAAAATGTATTTATCCTAACTGAAACTTTACATCCTTTAATCAACAACTTCCCCCTTCACCTCTCCCTACCCTGTGATAACCAGTATTCAACTCTACTATGAGTTTCACTTTTTTTTTTTAGATTCTACATGAATCAGTATTTGTCTCTCTGTGCCTGGCTTATTTCACTCAATATAATGTCCTCCAGGTTCATCTGTGTTGTCTTAAATCACAGGATTTCCTTCTGTTTTGAGGCTGAATAGTATTTCATTATGTCTATGTAGAATGTTTTCATTATCCATTAATCATAGATAGACAATTAGGCTGATTTCATATTTTCACTACTGTGAATAATGCCACAGTGAATTGACTTTGGATATATACCTATAAGTGGGATTGCTGGATCCTATGGTAGTTACAATTTTAAAATTTGGAGGGCCCTCCACATTGTTTTCCATAATACTAATTTATATTCTCACTAACTGTGTAGCAGGGCTCCCTTTCTCTGCATCCTCTGTACCACTTATTATCTTTTGCCTATTTGATGATAGCCATTCTAACAGGTATGATATGATTTCTCATTGTGGTTTTAATTTGCGTGTCCCTGATGATTAGTGATGTTGAATATTCCTTCATATGTTTGTTGGCCATTGTGTGCTTTGTTTTGAGAAATGTCATTCATATCATTTGCCCACTTTTTGTTCTATGGATCAGGAGATTCTTTGTACATTTTTAATTGGCTGATTGGTTTTCTTGCTATTGAATTGTTGGAGTTGCTTACATATTTTGGCCATTAACCCCAATGAAATGTATGGTTTACAAATATTTTCTCCTATTCTGTAAGTTGTCTATTCATTCTGCTAATTGTTTCCTTTGCTATGCAGAAGCTTTTTCTTTTTTTCTTTATTTTTTTTTTTGAGATAGAGTTTTGCTTTTGTTGCCCAGGCTGGAGTGCAATGGCTTGATCTCGGCTCACCACAACCTCTGCCTCCTGGGTTCAAGCGATTCTCCTGCCTCTGAGTGATTCTCCTGCCTCAGCCTCCCGAGTAGCTAGGATTACAAGCATGGGCCACCATGCTCGGGTAATTCTTTTTGTATTTTTAGTAGGGACGGGGTTTCTCTATGTTGGTCAGGCTGGTCTCGAACTCCCGACCTCAGGTGATCTGCCCGCCTTGGCCTCCCAAGGTTCTGGGATTACAGGTGTGAGCCACTGTGCCCAGCTGCAGAAACTTTTTCATTTAATACTGTCCCATGGCCTGTTTTTGCTTTTTAAATCTGTGCTTTTGAAGTCATATCCAGAAAATCATTGCCCAGACCAATGTTGTGGAGTTTTTCTCCTAAGTATTTTTCTAGTAGTCTTACGGTTGCAGATCTTATGTTTAAGCCTTTAATCCATTTTGAGTTGATTTTTGTATATGGTGTGAGTTAAGGGTCCAATTTCATTCTTCTGCATGTGGCTGTCCACTTTTCCCAGTACCATTTATTGAAGAAACTGTGTTTTCTCCATTACTTGTCCTTGGCAACTTTGTCAAAGATGAATTGAGTGCAAAAGCATGAATTTATTTCTGAGCTGTCTGCTCTGTTCCATTGGGCTATGTATCTGCTTTTGTGTCAGTACCATGGTGTTTTGATTATTATAGCTTTATAGTATATTTTGAATGAGGTAGTGTGATGCCTTCAGCTTTTTTCTTTTTGTTCAAGGTTGCTGTGGCTATTTGAGGTCTTTTGTGGTTCCATATGAATTTTAGGAATTGTTTTTTATATATCTGTGAAAAATGTCATGGGAAGTTTGGTAAGGATTCTGTAGAATCTGTATATTGCTTTGAGGAGCACAGAAATTTTGACAATATGGATTGGACATTTTGGTCTTGTTCCTCATCTTAGAGGAAAAACCTTCACCTTTTCCCCACTCAATATGATGTTACCTGTGGGCTTGCCATATAGGATCTTTATTGTGTTTAGGTACATTTCTTCTGTACCTAATTTGTTGAGAATTTTTACCCAGAAAGGTTGTTGATTTTGTCAAATGCTTTTTATGCACTCATTCAGATGATCATTTGGTTTTAGTTCCTTATTCTGTTAATATGATGTATCACATTTATTGTTGAACCATCCTGCATCCCCAGGATGAATCCCATTTGCTGATGGTGAATGATCCTTTTAATATGCTGTTGAATTTGCTTTGGTAGTATTTTATTGAGAAATTTTACGTTAGCATTTATCAGTGATATTTGTCTACAATTTTCTTTTCTTGTGGTGCCCTTCCTTGGCTTTGGTGCCATAATACTGACCTTGTTAATTTAGTTTGGAAGTATTTCCTCTTTTTCAGTCTTTTGGAAACTTTGAGAAGGATTGATGTAAAGCCTTTAGATATTTAGTATAATTCACTAGTGAAGCCATTAGTCTGGAGTTTTTATTGCTGGTAGTTTTTTTGATTACTGATTTGATCTCCTTATACATTATGTGTCTGTTGGAGTTTATATTTCATTATGATTCAGTCATGATAGGTCGTGTATCTCTAAGAATTTATCTATTTTTTTACCTTATTCAATTTGCTGGCATATAATTTTTCATAGTAATCTTTTAGGATTTTTTATAGTTCTGCGATATCAATTGTAATGTCGTCTCTTTCATTTATGATTTTTTTTGAACCTTTCTTATTTTTTAGTCTAGCTAAGGATTTATTCATTTTGTTTTTCTTTTCAAAAGACCAACTCCTAATTTCATTCATCTTTTTTATTGTTTTTTTTAGTCTCTATTTCATGTATTTTGCTTTGATCTTCTTCCTTCTGCCGACTCTGGGCTTAATTTGTTCTTTTTTTCCTAGTTCCTTGGGGTGCAAAATTGGGTATTTTATTGACATTTTTCTTTATTCTTAATGAAAGTATTGCTATATACTTTCCTCTTACAAATGCGTTTTGTGCATCCCATAAATTTTGGTGTGTTGTGTTTTCATTTTCATTTGTCTCAGGATATTTTTTGATTTTGCTTTCTATTTCTTTTTTGACCCATTGGTTGTTCAGGGGTGTGTTGTTTAATTTCCACATATTTGTGAATTTTCCAATTTTTTTCTATTATTTATTTCTAGTTTCATACCATTGATACACATGAAGTAGTTTTATACAGTTTTTGAGTCCAGTAAATTCTATTATTTATGCTTTTATTATTTGTTTGACACTCCTCTCCTCCTTTGTCTTCACCCCATTATACCTCACAGCAAACTCTTTACCAAACCCAGTTAGTATTTCCCTGTCTGCACTAGAGGATATTTTGTTAATAATATTATTGCCCCTGAAACATACATATCTTCATTTACAATAGGAAGCTAAATAAAACAATTGAGGTATAGAAGGAAAGTAGAAGTAGAAAGCTAAACACCTTCAATGCTTATTCTTTGAAACACACAATTTTAAGATATCCTAAAACTTCAGAGAGCAGCTGCATCAATATTTAATTGGAACTTAAAATCCCCAGTAGAGTCCACCTTCCCAGCAAGATAGAGTTTGAACAAAGTGATAAATGTTAGTATGGTATTATTGGCTTGAATTAATTTGAAGAGACATACACAGAGGGGATCCTTGGCAGTAATGATAATGCATATAAACAAAAGATACTAAATGCTAAACAAGAAAAACTGCAAAATATTTTCCAAGAAAATAACTGAAAAGCATGGCTCTTTGGAGCTGGACAGCTGCTCTCTGGTCCTGTTGTTTGGCTGTTCCTGTTATATTACATGCCTTCCATTCTTATGAAATATGCTTTTGAAAAAACAAGAGGGAAAGAATAGCAGTTGTCATTTGACGTAATTGTGGAGAGGTTCAATGATACACCACAACCAGAACCAGAATGGAGTTCTCCTGTTTGCCAAGATTAGGGATCTTTCTATTGATGACAGGTAGTTTTCAAGAGACCTACAAAAATGTTTTATTTTTAAGATAATGAATTTGTACCTGAGATTATTTTAGTGGATTATTACATCTGTCTGTCTTCATCTAACATTTTTATGATTGTTTACATTTTTCTGGCTCTCAAGCTTGCAAACTAAATACCATATTGATGAATTAAATGTATGAAATACATTGAAAAAATTCGAAATGGAGAACTATTTTTAATCATTTAAATGTAGTCTAACAATATGTCTACTAAATGCAGGAGCCCTGATACTAAAAAAGGAAAAAAAAGTCTGAACATGAATTGTTTCTTAGCATTACTTTACTGTATAAATGTGTGTGCTTGTATTGGAACTAGGAGTGCAGGAATGAAACAATAAAATTAGGGGATAACAGGAAACAATTTTAAAAATAAAGAAACAATTAGAGTAGATAAACCAATCTTACGACAGTGATTATAATTCCAGAACATATTTTCTGAAATAATATTATGCCTGAAGAGTGTGTATTATTAGTTTTATAAAAATTCCTAGTCCAATTATAATATACAAACTCTAATAAATTAATTAAAATGAAGCTGTTAATATTAATATAATTAAAATAGTTTTGGCTCTAGATTAGACTTCTTGGTCATGCTTTAGATAAGATGCTTTAGTTCCCTTGTTTATTATTTCCCATAGATAGAGTAAATCCAATTCTATTTATCCAAATTGGCTTTGTGTTTTATCTCTCAAGCAGTCATTGTTTTGAAATCTAAGCGGCTAAGTGCCATGACAGGCTAAAGATGGATTTAGAGAAGGCATGTGATTTGAGTGAGAGAAAGGTTATCTTTACTTTGGTCAAATGTTTTTCTCTTGTTTCAGTAATGCCAGATGTGGGTGTCACAGTTCAATTTCCCTTTTGCCATAATGATTCTTTGGTGAGACAGTCATGTCCTATATAGCATAGGAATTGAGTAAGTTAATGATGGAAGTTGAAACCTCAGGTGAAGATAAATTTTTCAACTAATTTGTTTTTTGGAGGATCATTCTGAACTCTTGAATCTTGCCTTTCTTGTCTAAAAAAGTCACCACCTTGGAAAACTCCTTATGGTACAGTTTTAACATACCATTATCCACATCTTTTAACTATTTTATCAGAAAAATATTTAGGATTGGAAGCAGCATCAGTGTTAAGGAACTAGAGGAAGAAATTAGAAGATATACTAGATTTGGCCAACAAACAACAACAGTGCTTCAGGGATTTCAAATTTGATTTATAACTTCTTTAAAAATGAAAGTTAACTATTTTTACAGGACTCACGAGACTAAAAGAATACTAACTTTTTGAAAGAAAGGTTGAGGAATATTTGAATTGGCAAATGAAGAAAACTTACAAACCAACTATGCCTTCATAGTTGCCACAATACCTTTCCCGACACTTGATTTATCTTAACTATATTAGGGCTAATAAGTTTTTAGGTTGGCAACCTCCAAGGAAAACCTTGTTGAAGATTCAGAATAAAATGCAAGGCTTGATATTAGTTACATTATAATACCACAAATACCATCTTTCAGTGTCTATTTTTTTAATTCAATTAAGTGAGAATCTATAGAAATTAGAATATTGTTAGCTGCTTCGTAATATTTAGTAAAAGAGGTATTATTCCTAAGTTAAAAGCAGTTTACTGAGTGAAATTTGAAATTTGTAATTAGGTTTTAGTAAAGAAACAGAAGAATAAAGTTAGTAGTAGTATCAAATATCAAATCAAAATAACAATTTTATTAATGACTGAATTAGGCTAATCTAATAAATTAGCTTACAAACATTTACTCATATTAACAAAAGCAACAATAATTAAAATGTCAAAAATATTTGTTAAGCCTTATTACATGAATGCACAGTTTATATACATTATCTAAGGAAGACTTAGTTAATGTATATATACATTATTTGCAGAAATCATAAGGAGCCATAGTAACCATTATTTTCCCCATTTTATAGATAAGAAAACTGAAGTTACATAAGTAGGTGAGGGATGAGATAATTCTGAAACTAGAATCCATTTTAGAACCCTATTATGGAGGACACGGAAGCAGTAGAAATAATTGCCTCTGCTCTCGTTGTGGTTGCAAATTAGTTGGAGAGAGAAAATTAAATGAAAAATGCAAAGCAATAAAGAATTAATTGCATAATTTAAGAGCAGCTGGAGCTCAAAGGAGAGATCAACAGAAGAGTAGGCATAAAATGCTTCATGGATGAGGTGAATCTTGGATATCTCATATTTACATAGAAAGATGGTAGACGAGGTATGGGGAAAGAAAATAACACGTATGGAAGAAGCCATGAACATTACACTTGATACCAGTCCAAAAAGAACAATGAACTAATATGTCAGTCATTACTACTGCAACAATTTAATAATCTATTTGAAGAAAAGGCTTAAATAGTCTTCCAGAGAGAAGCTTTGGGTTTTTTTGCATATATTTTTGTTATAGTGTCAATATTCACTGAAGTTTCCATTGCCTAAACATGTTGGAAGAGACTAACTCCCTTTAGATGAGTCAAAGAAAGAAAGCTTGTGTGTCTTGTTAACTACTGTATTCACAAAATCTAGAACAGTGCCTCCCCACACATGTTATGTTCACATTAATTATCTGTTGAATAAATGAATTAATATATAAATATATACAATTTGTGAGTAACATCACAGTTTTTAAATCTGAGAACATTTAAGCTTTTTCCAAATGTTAGTCATTGATAAATATCACAGTAATTTTATTTAACTAGAAACTAAAGAATAGTGAGAGTTAATGTTTACCCAGCATTCCGTAATGATTCAATATTAGGGACAAGAATCTTCACATTTCCTCTCTTCCAAAAGTAAAAGTTTTCATTATGTTACCTTCAACAAATGATAAGAACACTAGACTGTTTTCAAACTTACTGAGTTTGAATCCCACCAAGTTTCACTATTTCCTAGCCCTATGCTGTTGGGTAAGTTACTTAACTTCTGTAAATCTCAGTTTGCTCATCATGGATTGAAATTGAAATTGAAATGAAGATAACCTTTTTGCTTCCTATACCACAGAGGTTATTGTGAGATCCAAATGAGATAGTTTCTATGGGAACCATTAATATACTGTAGAAATGTTACATGTTTTGAATCATTTCTTTAATATTAACAGTGTTTCTGGCCAAGACGCACCTCATAGATAACAGCATAATGTTAAGTCTGTTATTATTATAGCATTAATTATGGTATGTACATATATACCTAAAGGGTAAGATTCATTCATTCATATAAAGATCTAAGGAGGAATCCTCAGGTAGAAAGAAGTTATTCATATTTAGGGAAGAATGTAGGCCATTGTGGTCAATAGTGAATGAGAAGGAACATAGTGCTGGAGGGTCTTATATGTCGTTTAGGGTCTTAGATCATTTATATATCATTTAGGGTCTTATAGGCCATGATAAGTAGTGTGGATTTATTGGTAAATATATATATATCATATTTATTTGAAATATAGTACTTTTCAACTGAGGATGGCAGTGTTATCTTACTTTCTAATTGGAAGAGAAATCAAGATAAGAGAACTTATATGTATATACACAACTGGATTATGAGAGATGAGCAGTTATATATATGCTGTATGGTATCGTGCACATTTATAAGGCTAACTAAAAACAGTAATGGTTATGATATTACTCTGTCTTACCTTAAATGTATTTTAGAGTTATCTGATCTATTCTAAATTTCGTTTGACCATGAATTATATTTTGATTAGTCTTGTGTAGGACAGAATTTTTCTTCGTTAAAAATTTTTTTTTTACCAAAATATTATAGTATATAATTGTGATAAGCAACAGTTTCTTGCCCCATCCTTTCCCACTCATAGTTGAACAGCTTAGCCAAAAACCACTATTAATTTTTTAAACCATTACTTCTGGAAATTGGTGCCATACTTCTAAATAATACGATTTTTACCACAAGTTTTTGATTTGTCAATTTGAGATATTCTTTTTATTTGTTTCTCTATGGGTAAGAATTTCACTGATTTAAAGAAAGGACTCTATGCCTATCTTCCTGATATATTTAATCATTTTAAATTCCTCTTTTGGTTATCATTTTAACTTTAAGCAACAAATTCACCTTTTTTCTTATTTTATCACTTACAAAACATCTTTGCATCTAAGCTGTGTAGAGGGCAGTATCAGTACCTACTAGATATTTTGACAAGTTGGCTAGAACAGCTTTGTTCAGATGGAGCATAGAACATCAAGATTACTTTGCTTCACCATGGCAATTGAGTACTGATCTTTGTCTTCCATCTCTTAAGTACAATTACTTCTGAACTCTGTATGCTATATAATTCAGATCTGTGATAGTAGCGGGTGACTTGATAGATTTTGTCTGGCTATGTGTACTTCCATGTTAGCAAGCCATTTATATGTCAAAGTTTCTACCCAGTGGGAATTAGGTCAGTTTAATTTTGTTGTTGTTGATGTTTTTTCCTTCTTTCTTTTTTTTTTTTTTTTAAGAAGATGGGTTCTGTCTGTGTTGCCCGGGCTGGAGTGCAGTGGCTATTCAAAGGTGTGATTATAGCACACAGGAACTTCAAATTCCTGGCCTCAAGCCATCCTTCCACCTCAGCTTCCTGAGTTGCTAGGACTACAGGCTCACACCACTGTGCCTGGCTAATTTTCTTAGTATTTTATCTGGCATAGCTCCACATATAATAAGGTCATTATAAAAATTCTTTTTTGGATATTTATCCATAAACATTCAGATTTATTCAATTAATGACAGAATCAAATGCCTAGTAGACCAAGGTAACCCAAAGAGTTATAACATATTGTGATTCTCCAAGATTTTCATTGTTTTCTGCAAAAGAAATGTCAGTATTTTGGGAAATTTTAAACTTAATTCTTTGAGACTTTGTGAAGTTTTAAAAACATTTTGGTTTTTTGTACTTTATGCTCTATAGCCCTTGAGACAGTCAATGTCACTTGAGACAGTCACTTGAAAGAGATGGAGCAAATTTAATAAGTCTTTCATAATTATATATTTTCCAGAGGACTGTGAATTCTGGCACTCAGTCTTGTAGAACACTTAAACAGCTCTTACAGATATGTGATGGTTAGATTTCTAATATTAAATTACTGGCAACTGGAGTTGGAAAGAAATATGGTGCCATCAAAGCTTTATATCATAAAAGAGATTAGTGTTAGACTAAAATAATTTTGCAAATTGGAATATTGATTTGAAATTAGAATTATGAAATATAGTAGGAGAGGAACATAAAGCATTATGGTTAGAGAGGGAAAATAGCATAAAGTCCAGAGGATGAGTAACTATATATAAAGTTAGAGGCCGGGTGCAGTGGCTCATGCTTGTAATCCCAGCACTTTGGGAAGCCAAGGCGGGTGGATCATTTGAGGTCAGGAGTTTGAGACCAGCTTGGCCAACATGGTGAGACCCTGTCTCTCCTAAAAATACAAAAACTAGCTGGGCCTGGTGGCGTACACCTATAATCTCACCTACTCAGGAGGCTGAGGTAGGAGAATTGCTTGAACCCGGAAGGTGGAGGTTGCAGTAAGCTGAGATCGCACCACTGCACTCCAGCCTGGGTAACAGAGTGAGACACCCTCCCCAACCCCCAACCGCCCCTAAAAAGTTAGGAACTCCCTGAGTAGTAGAGTATTAGCATTAGCTCACAATATAATGTTGTGATTAAAGCAAACACAATACATTGTGACATAAATATGAATAAAAAATGTAGGAAACTTGGGATTATTTTCCCATTGTTCTTGTCACTTGGTCAGACGCCTGCATGAGCTTTGTTTCTAGTTCTCTGTGCTACCGCTAAGGAAGGACTTGGAAAAGTTGGAGAAAGTTCAGAGGAAGACCACAAAGATAATTAAAGGGTTGGAAAAGAAACCTAAAAGAAAAAAAGTTAAAGTAGCAGGGATTATTATTCCAGAGAAAAGAAGACTTAGAGGTATTTAACTTATGCCTAAAGGATGGAGGCCAGATGTTCTCAATCTTCACTGAAGGTCAGACAAAAAAGAAATCCACTTCACCTTCAGCATGAAGGATTTAAGTTAAATATGAGGAAAATTTTACACTGATAATGTTAGAATAGGCCACTATGGAACATGTGACATCCTTTACAACACTATAGATACTTACTGACAACATCAAAGAGCTCAGAGGGCATTCATTTGATGCACTTATCATTCTAGTAGCTCATTAGTAAACATGTATTTTAGCATTTTTGAGTTCTGAGTAAGGAAAAATAACAGCTGATCTGGAAATTCTGACTTATGATCAGTTCCATGGAAAATGTGGTTGATTTCATAGAAGTAATGTAATTAAAGTTACAATCAATTCTGTTTATAAGACACTGTAGTGTGCTGCTCCATTAAATCAGGATAGACAATCTGACCTCTGAAAGTCTTTTTTTTTTTTTTTTGGAGACAGAGCCTCACTCTGTTGCATAGCTGGAGTGCATTGGCACGATCTCGGCTCACTGCAACCTCCGCCTTCTGGGTTCAAGCGATACGCTTGCCTCAGCCTCCCAAGTAGCTGGGATTACAGATGCCCACCATCATTTCTAGCTAATTTTTGTATTTTTAGTGGAGATGCGATTTCACCATGTTGGCCAGGCTGGTCTCGAACTCCTGACCTCAGCTGATCCACCTGACTCAGCCTCCCAAAGTACTGGGATTACAGGTGTGAGCCACTGTGCCTGGCCTCAAAGTCCTTTTTAAGCCCATTTTAACTACACAATGCTTTAAAAGGCAAAGGACAGCTGTTACTTATCAGTTGGTTTGATGATAAATACCAGTAAAAATGAGAAATGATTATGTTGAAATTTAAATATATTTTAATTCTAGATTTTAATTTTTAGATACATATTTAAAAATTTTAAAGTGCTATGGTGATTTTTTTTAAAGGGTGCTCTATTTTTTTATGAAGTCCAGTTTTCAAAATCAGTGTTGTTGAATAATTTGCCAGACTGTAAATAAAAATTCTTTATCTTTGCAAAACAACTTCCAAGGTATGCCTAACAGAATTAGACTATTGGCTGCTTGAAACTAGATTTAAAAGACCCTACTAATAATAGAAAAATTTTTCTTTTTATTGAGCAATGTGTAACATGTATATTATGCTTTTTCTTCCTTGACTTAAATAGCTTCTTTGGTTTTGAGGTTTTTGAGGAAGAAGACAAAATAAGCTGTGTACTTTATTTTAAGGCAAAGAGCTGTTGTGGTCTACCATGTTCTGTAAAACTAAAATGATGCTGTAGTAAAAATTTGGAAAGAAAAAATTTTAGATGTAGTACAGTGTATAAACTGTCTTTATGTTACAAGTAACATTAAATGGACTGACCAATTTTTTTATTGTTCATAAAGCATTTTCTTTTTTTTTTTTTTTTTTTTTTGAGACGGAGTCTCGCTCTGTCGCCCAGGCTGGAGTGCAGTGGCCGGATCTCAGCTCACTGCAAGCTCCGCCTCCCGGGTTCACGCCATTCTCCGGCCTCAGCCTCCCGAGTAGCTGGGACTACAGGCGCCCGCCACCTCGCCCGGCTAGTTTTTTGTATTTCTTAATAGAGACGGGGTTTCACCGTGTTCGCCAGGATGGTCTCGATCTCCTGACCTCGTGATCCGCCCGTCTCGGCCTCCCAAAGTGCTGGGATTACAGGCTTGAGCCACCGCGCCCGGCCAAAGCATTTTCATTATATGTTGGTATCAAGTATAGTTTTTATTTCCTTTTTAATTTTTTTTTGTATTTTAAAAATTTATTGTTTTGTTGTATATTGACAAGTTACAAAATTTTTTTAATGGGCAATAATTGTGTATATTTATGGGGTACAATGTTATGTTCTGATATATGTATATATTCATTTGGAATGATTAAATTAAGCTAATTAATATAATTATCACCTCACATACTTTTTTTGTGGTACAAACATTTAAAAATCTACTTTCTTAGTAATTTTTACATATACATTACATTCTTAACTATAGTCTCTTTGCTGTGCAATAGATCTCAAAAACTTATTCCTCGTAAGTGAAACCTTGTATCCTGTAACCAATATCTCCCCATTCCCTTCTCTCCCATCCCTAGCCTGTGGTAACTACTGTTCAACTCTCTACTTCTATGAATAGAGATTTTTTGGATCCCCTATGTAAGTGAGATCATACAGTATTTGTCCCTCTGTGCCTGGCTTATTTCACTTAACATAATGTCCTCCAGGTTCATCTATGTTGTCTTAAATGACAGGATTTCCTTCTGCTTTAAGGCTGAATAGTATTTCATTGTATGTATGTAACACATTTTCATTGTCCGTTCATTTGTAGATAGACAGAGGTTGATTTCATGTCTTAGCTACTGTGAATTATACTACAATGAACATGGGAGTGCAGATAGCTCCTTGACATACTGACTTTGGGTATATACTCATAAATGGGATTGCTGGATCCTATGGTAGTTATAATTTTAAAACTTGGAGGGCCCTCCACACTGTTTTCCATAATACTAATTTATATTCTCACTAACGGTGTAGCAGGGCTCCCTTTCTCTACATCCTCTGTAACACTTGTTATCTTTTGTCTTTTTGATGATAGTCATTCTAACAAGTATGAGATGATTTCTCATTGTGGTTTTAATTTGCATTTCCCTGTTGATTAGTGATGTTGAACATTCTTTCATATGTTTCTTGGCCATTTGTATGCCTTCTTTTGAGAAATGTCTGTTCATGTCATTTGCCCACTTTTGGTTCTACAGATCAGAAGATTCTTTGTACGTTTTTAATAGGGTGATTGATTTTCTTGCCATTGAGTTGTTTACATATTTTGGACATTAACCCTGATGAGATGTATGGTTTAAAATATTTTCTTCTACTCTATAGGTTGTCTTATCACTGTGTTAATTGTTCCTTTGCTGTGCAGAAGCTTTTTCATTTGATATGATCCCATTTGTCTTTTTTTGCTTTTTCAATTTGTGCTTTTGAAGTCATATCCAGAAAATCATTGCCCAGACCAATGTTGTGGAGCTTTTCTCCTATGTTTTTTTCTAGTAGTCTTATGGTTGCAGGTCTTATGTTTAAGCTTTTAACCCGTTTTGAGTTGATTTTTGTATGTGGTGTGAGTTAAGGGTCCAATCTCATTATTCTGCACGTGGCTGTCCACTTTTCCCAGCACTGTTTCCTGAAGAAACTGTGTTTTCTCCATTACTTGTTCTTGGCACCTTTATCAAAGATCAATTGAGCATAAAGCATGGATTTATTTCTGGGCTCTCTGTTCTGTTCCATTGGGCTATGTATCTGTTTTTTGAAATGAGATAGTGTGATGCTTCCAGCTTTGTTTTTTTGTTGTTGTTGTTGTTGTTCAAGGTTGTTGTGCTTTTGTGAGGTCTTTTGTGGTTTCATATGACTTTTAGAAATTGTTTTTTCTATTTCTGTGAAAAATGTCATTGGAAATTTGATAGGGATTATATAGAATCTGTAGATTGCTTTGGAAAGAGCGGACACTCTGCCAATATTGATATTTCTGATCCATGAACATGGGCTATCTTTCCATGTTCATGGGCTGTCTTCTTTAATTTTTTTAATCAATGTCGTATAGTTTTCAGTGTACAGATCTTTCACCTTTTTGGCTAAATGTATTCCTAAGGTTTTTTTTTTTTTTTTTTTTTTTTTTTAAATGCTATTGTAAATGGGATTATTTTCTTGATTTCTCTTTTGGGTAGTTCATTGTTAGTGTATAGAAATGCTACTAGTCTTTTTTTTTATTTTTATTTTTTTTTGAGACAGTCTCGCTCTGTCACCCAGGCTGGAGTGCAGTGGCGTGATCTTGGCTCACTGCAAGCTCTTCCTTCCAGGTTCACGCCATTCTCCTGCCTCAGCCTCCTGAGTAGCTGGGACTACAGGTGCCCGCCACCATGCCCATCTAATTTTTTTGTATTTTTTAGTGGAGACGGGGTTTCACTGTGTTAACCAGAGTGGTCTCGATCTCCTGACCTCGTGATCTGCCCACTTCGGTCTCCCAAAGACCTCTCCCAAAAAAATCTTGCTGAGATTACAGGCATGAGCCACCGTGCCCGGCCGCTATTAGTCTTTTTACGTTGATTTGGTATTCTGTATTTACTGAATTTATGTTATTAGTTCTAACAGTTTTTTAGTACAGTCTATTTCTGTATTTACTGAATTTATGTATTAGTTCTAACAGTTTTTCAGAGTTTTCTATATGTTAGATCATATTATCAGAAAGCAGAGACAATTTTGTCTTTCTTTCAAATTTTTGTGTCTTTTATTTTTTTCTTCTTCTTTCTTTCTTTCCTTCCTTCCTTCCTTCCTTCCTTCCTTGCCTTTGCTCTGCCTAGGACTTCCAGTACTATGTTGACTAGAAGTGGTAAGAGTGGGCATCATTGTCTTGTTCTAAGAGACAAAAACTTTCACCTTTTTTGTATTCAGTATGTTGTTAGCTGTGGGTTTCTCATATAGGATCTTTACTATGTTGAGATACATTTTTTCTATATCTAATTTATTGAGAATTTTTACATGAAAGATTATTAAATTTTGTCAAATGCTTTATCTTTACCCATTGAGATGATCACAGGGTTTTTGTCCTTCATTTTGTTAATGTGATGTCTCACATTTATTGATACATATGTTGAACCATCCTACATCTCCAGAATGAATCCCATTTGATCATGAAGAATGATTCTTTTAATGTGCTGTTGAATTTGGTTTTCTGTTGAGGAATTTTACATCTATAGCAATGAGTGTTATTTGCCTGCAATTTTCTTTCCTTGTAATGTTCTTGTCTGGCTTTATTACCATGATAATGCTAGCTTCATAAAAAGAATTTGGAAGTAGTCCCTCTTCTTTAGTCTTTTGGAAAACTTTGAGAAGGATTGGTATAAATTCTTTTTTAGATAAGTCAAAATTTCGTGCAGCAGAAGATATGTTTAGGGAGAAATAAAAGACAATTTTGTAAAGGTAAATTTAAGCTAGATTATTAGGGGTTTTGAACTTCAGGCTAACGTGTTTAGATTTTGGGGACAATTGAGTTTTTGAGTGCCAGAATGGCATGAGCACAACTGTGCTTTCTTTAGGAATAATAAGCTATGTACTGTATAAGATAGATTTTAATAAAAGATGTTTGCATTAATCGTAACACAATTAAAGGTATAAATTAGGGATTTTTAAATAGGGTCAGAATTGAAAGGACAAATACAGCTACGTTGCGGGAAGATTTTTCATTCGTGTGAAAGAAGAAAGGAAAGGGAAGACTAAAAAGCGACTTCAAAGTGACTAAAGTTCAGGCTAATAAATTGTACTCCAGTGGTGTAAAAAAAATGAAAACCCTTTCTTTTTCTGGTAATGTATAATCAGACCTTTCCTGATTATAGAAAAGTTTCTAAATTTTCTAAGTTGAGAGATTATGTCAGTCTTGTGTGTTTTTTCCTTTCCCTGATACGTGGTAAGCTCTAGTATTTATTGAAAAAGTGGTTCAATTTTTTTTGATTCACTAATACGAAAGAATGTCTTATTAGGTGAATTTTTATGTGAATCAAATGTATTTCATTATCTATTTACCAAGGCAATACTATATTAAATATACCTTTTAAAATTGTTTGATTCCCTTACAAATGTACAGCAACTTCATGATCTGTATTTTGATACTTCAAAAATAATTTTTTTCTTATGAATTGGGAAATAGAAATAGAGACTGGAAATTGGAAGATTATTAAATTACTGGAAATTAAGGATATTGAGAATGGATTTGTGGAATCATAAGCTGATGTAACCTTTGTAGAGGGCTTTAACTCTGTAAATATTATAGACACTTACTATGCTCCAGGAATTTTTTTTAGATGCTGGGATACAATAGACAGCAACAGAGACCACTCCCTAATTTCAGAGAATTTGAGTCTAGTGTGAAAGACGCATACATAAAAATTACCAGTTTGATGAGAGATATGTAAGAAAAATTTAAGGAGCTACATTTTATTAGGGGAATCTCAGTTAGTTAGAAAACATTTCCTTCAGGAAATCCGTTGAAAAGAATCTGAAGGATTAGTAGGAATAAACTAGCAGAAGAAAGTGTAGTCAGTAGAAAAGTGAGCCAGATAGCATGAATAGCATAGTCAGAGGACACAAAATAGAAGAAAGCATTTTTGTTTAGGAAACGAAAATACGACAAATATGTCTTGAGACTGAAAAGAGAGGACAGAGTGGACATAAGGCAACAGAATTGGATAGGAGCCACATCATGACACTATAAATGATAATCCTTAAATATGTTTCACTCCTTGGAATTTATCATGGAAGAATCAGACAAATATATAAAAATATAGTGATGTTCATTGTGATTAATTTTGTATCAGTGAAAACTTGGAAACAAAAATTTTCAACAATAGGGAATTCTTCAATTACACTTTTCTACATCCAGAGGGTAAAATATGATAAAGTCATTAAAATGATATCCGTATGTCTTTCCTGACATAGAAAGATTTTCAAAATATGTTGGTAACTAAAAATCAGGATGCAAATGATGTAATATCCCATTTTTGTGGATGTATAGAAGTATAGTAATAATTTATTACTATATTAATATTTATTGCAAATAAATATATAACATAATTTAGTAACAAAACAATCAAAGAGAAAGTTATTTTGTTATCCAGGAGAAGGAAAAGGGTTGGAATAGTAGTGAAGAAAGGCCCAGAGGACAGATGTTATAATCTGTTGAATTGTGGTTACTGATGATGGCAAAGAAGTGAAAGCCCTCTATTTGTAGGCTTTTGTAACTGAGCTCTTGTTAAATAAATCAATATTTTAAAACACTGTGGGGACAGTTTTGCCAGGGAAAAAGACATTTCTGGCTGTCTCTATGCTTTCTAATAAAAAATACCCTGCGTTAGAATGAATGTAAAACTCAAATTATGATGTGACTGGCCAGGGAAATATTTTACAAATAGCAAATCTTTAATTGAGGCTATCAGCAAAAGCATGATGATTAGTGATGTTGAGCATTTTAAAAAAGTAAGTGTTGGCCATTCGAATGTTTTTTTTTTTTTTTTTGAGACGGAGTCTTGCTGTGTCGCCCAGGCTGGAGTGCAGTGGCGTGATCTCGGCTCACTGCAAGCTCCGCCTCCTGGGTTCATGCCATTCTCCTGCCTCAGCCTCCGAGTAGCTGGGACTACAGGCGCCCGCCACCACGCCTGGCTAGTTTTTTTTGTATTTTTAGTAGAGACGGGGTTTCACCATGTTAGCCAGGATGGTCTCGATCTCCTAACCTAGTGATCCACCCGCCTCGGCCTCCCAAAGTGCTGGGATTACAGGCTTGAGCCACCGCGCCCTGCCTCCAATGTCTTTTTTTGAGAAATGTCTGTTCAGATTATTTGCCCATTCCTTAATTGGATTGTTTGTACTTTTGCTGTTGAGATGTTTGAATTTCTTATATATTGTAGGTATGGTATTAATCTCCTGTCAGATGAGTAGTCTCCAAATATTTTCTCCCATTGTGTAGGTGGGTGTTTTATTCTATTGATTGCTTCTTTTGCTCTGCAGAAGCTTTTTAGTTTGGTATAATTTCATTTGTTTAGTTTTGCTTTTGTGGCCTGTGCTTTTCAGGTTTTATTTATAAAAATTCTTTTCTCAGACCAGTGTCCGGAAGCATTTCCCTTATGTTTTCTTCTAGAAGTTTTAATGTTTCAGATATTACATTTAGGTTTTTGATCAATTTTGAGTTGATTTTTATGTAGAGTGAAATCAACTCTATATAAAAGGGGGGTCTGGTTTCATTCTTTTGCATATGGTTATCTGGTTTTCCCAGCACCATTTATTTATTTATTTATTTATTTATTTTATTTTATTTTATTTATTTATTTTTTTAATTATACTTTAAGTTCTAGGGTACATGTGCACAACGTGCAGGTTTGTTACATATGTATACACGTGCCATATTGGTGTGCTGCACCCATTAACTTGTCATTTTCATTAGGTATATCTCCTAATGCTATCCATCCCCCCTCCCCCCTCCCCACAATAGGACCCAGTGTGTGATGTTCCCCTTCCTGTGTCCAAGTGATCTCATTGTTTGATTCCCACCTATGAGTGAGAACATGCAGTATTTGGTTTTCTGTTCTTGTGATAGTTTGCTGAGAATGATGGTTTCCAGCTGCACCCATGTCCCTACAAAGGACACGAACTCATCCTTTTTTATGGCTGCGTAGTATTCCATGGTGTATATGTGCCACATTTTCTTAATCCAGTCTGTCACTGATGGACATGTGGGTTGATTCCAAGTCTTTGCTATTGTGAGTAGTACCACAATAAACATACGCCCAGCACCATTTATTGAAGATACTGTCCTTTGCCCAATGAATGTTCTTGGCACCTTTGTCAAAAATCAATTGGCTGTATACATGTGGATTAATTTTTGTGTTCTCCATTCTGTTCCATTGGTCTATACGTCTGTTTTTAATGTCAGTACCATGTTGTTTTGGTTATTGCAACTTTGTAATGTATTTTGAGGTCTGGTAGTATGATGCCTCCATCTTTGTTCTTTTTGCTTATGATTGTTGTGTCTGTTCAGGGTCTTTTGTGGTTTCTTACACATTTTAGGGTTTTTGTTTTCTGTGAAGAATGTTGGTGTTTTTAAAGGAATTACATTGAATCTGTAGATTGATTTGGGTAGTATGGTCATTTTAGCAGTATTAATTCTTCTGATTCATGACCACAGAATATCTTTCCATTGGTTTGTATCCTCTTCAGTTTCTTTCATCAGTGTTTTGTAGTTGTCCTTGTAGAGGTTTTTTGCCTCCTTGGTTACATTTATTCCTAAGTATTTTACTTTATTTGTAGCTATTGTAAATGGAATTGTCTTCTGGATTTTTTTTTCAACTAGTTCATTTATGTATAGAAATGCTACTGATTTTTGTATATTAATTTTGTATTCTGTAACTTTACTGAATTTGTATATCAGATCTAAGAGGATTTTTGGTAGAGTCTTTAAGTTTTCTATATATAATATTATTTCGGAGGGTGGCACCAAGATGGCCAAATAGGAACAGCTCCAGTCTGCAGCTCCCAGCATGAACGACGCAGAAGAAGGGTGATTTCTGCATTTCCAACTGAGGTACTGGGTTCATCTCACTGGGGCTTGCCTAACAAGTGGGTGCAGCCCACAGAGCAGGGCAGGGCATTACCTCACCAGTGAAGCACAAGGGATCCGAGAATTCCCTTTCCTAGCAAAGGGAAGCCATGACAGACTGCACCTGGAAAATCAGGACACTCCCACCCTAATACTGCACTTTTCCAACAGCCTTAGCAAACGGCACACCAGGAGATTATCTCCTGCGCCTGGCTTGGAGGGTCCCAAGCCCACGGAGCCTTGCTCACTTGCTAGCACAGCAGTCTGAGATCCAACTGCAACGCAGCAGCCAGGCTAGGGGAGGGGAGTCTGCCATTGCTTGAGTAGGTAAACAAAACAGCCCAGAAGCTCAAACTGGGTGGAGCCCACTGCAGCTCAAGGAGCCCTGCCTGCCTCAGTAGACTCCACCTTTAGGGGCAGAGCGTAGCTGAAAAAAAGGCAGCAGAAACTTCTGCAGACTTAAATATCGCTGTCTGACAGCTTTGAAGAGAGTAGTGGTTCTCCCAGCATGGAGTTTGAGATCTGAGAACGGACACACTGCCTCCTCAAGTGGGTCTCTGACCCCCGATTAGCCTAACTGGGAGACACCTCCCAGTAGGGGGGGCAAATGACACCTCATAAGGCCAGGTGCCCCTCTGAGATGAAGCTTCCAGATTAAGGATTAGACAGCAACATTTGCTGTTCTGCAGCCTCTACCGGGGGTACCTAGGCAAACAGGGTCTGGAGTGGACCTCCAGCAAACTCCAACAGACCTGCAGCTGAAAGTCCTGACTGTTAGAAGGAAAACTAACAAACAGAAAGGACATCCACACCAAAACCCTATCTGTACGTCACCATCATCAAAGACCAAAGGTAGATAAAACCACAAGGATGGGGAGAAAACAGAGCAGAAAAGCTGAAAATTCTAAAAATCCCAGTCCCTCTTCTCCTCCAAAGGAATGCAGCTCCTCGCCAGCAATGGAACAAAGCTGGACAGAGAATGACTTTGACAAGTCGAGAGGAGAAGGCTTCAGACGATCGGTAATAACAAACTTCTCCGAGGTAAAGGAGGATGTTTGAAACCATTGCAAAGAAGCTAAAAACCTTGAAAAAAGATTGGATGAATGGCTAACTAGAATAAACAGTGTAGAGAAGTCCTTAAATAACCTGATGAAGCTGAAAACCAATGCACAGGAACTACATGATACATGCACAAGCTTCAGTAGCCGCTTTGATCAAATGGAAGAAAGGGTATCAGTGACGGAAGATCAAATGAATGAAATGAAACAAGAAAAGAAGTTTAGAGAAAAAAGAGTAAAAAGACATGAACAAAGCCTCTAAGAAATATGGGACTATGTGAAAAGACCAAATCTACATCTGATTGATATACCTGAAAGTGACGGGGTGAATGGAACCAAGTTGGAAAACACTCTTCAGGATATCATCCAGGAGAACTTCCCCAACCTAGTGAGGCAGGCCAACATTCAAATTCAAGAAATACAGAGAACGCCACAAAGATAATCCTTGAGAAGAGCAACTGCAAGATACATAATTGTCAGATTCATCAAAGTTGAAGTGAAGGCAATAATGTTAAGGGCAGCCAGAGAGAAAGGTCGGGTTACCCACAAAGGGAAGCCATCAGACTAACAGCGGATCTCTCGGTAGAAACTCTACAAGCCAGAAGAGTGGGGGGCCAATATTCAACATCCTTAAAGAAAAGAATTTTCAACCCAGAATTTCATATCCAGCAAAACTAAGCTTCATAAGTGATGGAGAAATAAAATCCTTTACAGACAGGTAAATGCTGAGAGATTTTGTCACCACCAGGCCTGTCTTACAAGAGCTCCATAAGGAGGCACTAAGCATGGAAAGGAACAACTGGTACCAGCCACTGCAAAATCATGCGAACTTGTAAAGACCATTGATACTAGAAAGAAACTGCATCAAATAATGAGCAAAATAAGCAGCTAACATCCTAATGACAGGATCAAATTCACACCTAACAATATTAACCTTAAATGTAAATGGGCTAAATGCTCCAATTAAAAGACACAGACTGCCAAATTGGATGAAGAGTCAAGACCCATCAGTGTGCTGTATTCAGGAGACCCATCTCACATGCAGAGATACACATAGGCTCAAAATAAAGGGACGGAGGAAGATCTACCAAGCAAATGGAAAACAAAAAAAGGCAGGGGTTGCAATCCTAGTCTCTGATAAAACAGACTTTAAACCATCAAAGATCAAAAGAGACAAAGAAGGCCATTACATAATCCTAAAGGGATCAATTCAACAGGAAGAGCTAACTATCCTAAATATATATGCATCCAATACAGGAACACCCAGATTCATAGAACAAGTCCTTAGAGACCTAAAAAGAGACTTACTCCCACACAATAATAACAGGAGACTTCAATACCCCACTATCAATATTAGACAGATGAATGAGATAGAAAATTAACAAGGATATCCGGGAACTGAACTCAGCCCTGCACCAAGTGGACTTAATAGACAGCTACAGAACTCTCCAACCCAAATCAACAGAACATACATTCTTCTCAGCACCACATTGCACTTATTCCAAAATTGACCACATAGTTGGAAGTAAGCACTCCTCAGCAAATGTAAAAGAAGAGAAGGATTTAAGAAACTCAGTCAAACACTAAACTTCGTGGAAACTGAACAACCTGCAAAAGAAACTACCATCAGAGTGAACAGGCAACCTACAGAATGGGAGAAAATTTTTACAATCTACCAATCTGACAAAGGGCTAATATCCAGAATCAAAAAGAACTTAAACAAATTTACAAGAAAAAATCAAACAACCCCATCAAAAAGTGGGTGAAGGATATGAACAGACACTTCTCAAAAGAAGACATTTATGCAGCCAACAGACACATGACAAAATGCTCATCATCACTAGCCATCAGATTACTGCAAATCAAAACCACAAGGAGATACCCTCTCACACCAGTTAGAATGGCAATCATTAAAAAGTCAGGAAACAACAGGTGCTGGAGAGGATGTGGAGAAATAGGAATGGTTTTACACTGTTGGTAGGACCGTAAACTAGTTCAACCGTTGTGGAAGACAGTGTGGCGATTCCTCAAGGATGTTTAACTAGAAATTCCATTTGACCCAGCCATCCCATTACTGGGCATATACCCAAAGGATTATAAATCATGCTGTTATAAAGACACATGCACACGTGTGTTTAGTGCAGCACTATTCACAATAGCAAAGACTTGGAACCAACTCAAATGTCCATCAATGATAGACTGGATTAAGAAAATGTGGCACATATCCACCATGGAATACTATGCAGCCATAAAAAAGGATGAGTTCATGTCCTTTGTAGGGACATGGATGCAGCTGGAAACCATCATTCTGAGCAAACTATCACAAGAAAAGAAAACCAAACACTGCATGATCTCATTTATAGGTGGGAATTGAACAATGAGGACACATGGACACTGGCTGGGGAACATCACACGCTGGGGCATCAGGGGCAGGGGGAGGGATAGTATTAGGAGATATACCTAATGTAAATGATGAGTTAACAGGTGTAGCACACCAACATGGCACATGTATACATATGTAACAAACCCGCACGTTGTGCACATGTACCCTAGAACTTAAAGTAAAATAATTTAAAGGGGAAAAAAGATTATGTCATCCACAAACAGGGGCAATTTGACATCCTCTTTCCAATTTGGATGCTCTTCATTTCCCTTTCTTCCTTTATTGTTCTGGCTAGGACTTCTAGTACTATGTTGAGCAAGAGTGGTGAGAATAGGCATGCTTGTCTTGTTTTAGATTTTAGAGGAAAAGCCTTCTTCTTTTCTCTGTTAAATATGATTTTGGCTGTGGGTTTGTCACATATGGCCTTTATTATGTTGAGGTACTTTCCTTCTCATATGATTTAGCTGTGTCCCCACCCAAATCTCATCTTGAATTTTAGCCCCCACAATTCCCACCTGTTATGGGAGGGACCTGGTGGGAGGTAAGTGAAACATGGGGGCGAGTCTTTCCCATGCTATTCTTGTGATAGTGAGTAAGTCTCATGAAATCTAATGGTTTCATAAAGGGGAGTTTCTGTACACAAGCCCTCTTCTCTTGTCTGCCACCATGTGAGACACGCCTTTCACCTTCCACCATGATTGTGAGGCCTTCCCAGCCATATGGAACTATGAGTCCATTATACTTCTTTCTTTGATAAATTGCCCAGTCTTGGGTATGTCTGTGTCAGTAGTGTGAAAATGAACTAATACACCTTCTATATCTAATTTATTATGAGGTTTTATCATTAGGCAATGTTGAATTTTATCAAATGCTTTTTCTGCATCTATTGAGATGATGATATGGGTTTTTTCCTTCATTCTATTCATGTTATATATGACATTTATTGATTTGCATATGTTGAACCATCCTTGCATTCCTGTGATATTTCTCACTCGATTGTGATGTATTATCTTTTTGATGTGCTGTTGTATTTGGTTTACCAGTATTTTATTGAGGATTTTTCTGTCTATATTTATCAGGGATATTGGCCTGGAGTTTCCTTTTCTTGTTGTCTCCTTGTCTGGTGGTATCAGAGTTATGGTGGCCTCTTAGAATGAGTTAGAAAAGATTTCCCTCTGCTTCAATTTTTTGGAGTAGTTTGAGAAGAATTATCCTTCTTAGAAGATTTGTTAGAAATCAGTGGTGAAGTCGTCTGGTTTAGGACTTTTCTTTCTTGGAAGACTTTTTATTATTGATTCAATCTCTTTGCTTATAATTGGTCTGTTCAGGTTTTCTGTTTCTTTTTGGTCAACCTTGGAAAGTTGCATGTGTCCAGGAGTTTATCCATTTCTTCTAGGTTTTCACACTTATTGGAATATAGTTGTTCACAGTAGTCTCTAATGACCCTTTATTTTTCTGTGGTATCTGTTGTGACATCACTTTTTTAAATTTCTGAGATATTATTTATTTGGGTCTTCTCTCTTTTCTTCTTAGTCTAGCAAATGGTTTGTCAGTTTTCGTTATCTTTTCAAAAAACCACCTTTTTGTTTTATCGATCTCATATTTTTTAGTTTCATTTTCATTTATTGTTGCTCTGATTACATTATTTCTTCTACTAATTTGGGGTTTGGGTTTTTCTTATTTTTCTAGTTTCTTGAGATTAATTGTTAAGTTGTTTATTTGAAATCATTCTAGTTTTTTGATTTATGCATTTATTGCTATAAGCTTTCCTCTTATATTGCTTTTGCTGTGTCCTATAGGTTTTGGTATGTTGTGTTTCTATTTTTATTTGTTTCAAGGAATTTTTAAATTTTATTCTTAATTTCTTCCTTCACCCATTGGTCATTCAGGAGCATGTTGTTTAATTTCGTATATTTGTATAGTTTTGGATGTTCTTCTTGAACATCTGATGTTTCCTTGTTGATTTTCTGTCTAGATGATCTGTCCAATGCTGAGAGTGACATATTATTGCAGCCTATCTCTCTCTTTAGATCTGATAATATTTGCTTTATATATCTGGGTGTTCCTGTGTAGGGTGCATATATATTTATGATTGTTATATTCCCTTGCTGAATTGATCCCTTTATTATTTATTAAATATTATTTTGTCTATTTTTACAGCTTTTAATTTCAAGTTTGTTTTATCTGATATAAATAAAGGTATACCTGCTCTCTTTTGGTTTCTGTTTGCATGGAATGCCTGTTTTTATCCCTTTACTTTCAGTCTCTATGCATCTTTACAGGTGAGATGCATTTCTTGCAGATAAATTATATTGGGTCCTTTCTTTTTAAAAAAAAAAATCTTATTTAGTCAATTTATATCTTTTCAATGGGGAATTTAATCCATTTACATTCTAGGTTACTATTAAGAGATAAGAATTTATTCCTGTCATTTTATTGATCTTTTTCCAGTTATTTTGTTTATCATTTCCTCCTTCCTTCCTCTCTTATTGTTTACTTTTGCCATTGGGTGGTTTTCTGTAGTGCTGAGGTTTGATTCCTTTCTCTTTATTCTTTGTGTATTTACTTGACCAGTGAGTTTTATAATTCTACATGTGTTCATGATGGTGGTTATTATTTTTTGATTTCCAGATGTAAGACTTCCCTGAGCATGTCTTGTAAGGCCAGGCTAGTGTTACAAAAGTTCCTTAGTTTTTGCTTGTCTGTGAAATAATTTTTTTTTTTTTAATTTCTGAAGAATAGCTTTGCTGGGTATAATATTCTTTGGTGGAATAGTTTTTTTTTTCTTTCAGTATTTTAAATACACCTTCTTATTCTCTCCTGGTCTATAAGGTTTCTGCAGAGAAATTAGCTGTTAGTCTAATGGTGATTTGTTTATATATGACTTGACACTTTTCTCTTGTTGCTTTTAAAATTCTTTGCTTTGACTTTTGACAATTTGACTATATGTGCCTTGGAAAGGATTTGTTTGGAGTAAATCCATTTAGAGTTATTCGAGCTTTCTGCACTCTCTCCTAAGACTTTGGAAGTCCATCTCTTTCCCAAGTCTTTGGTAGTTTTCTGTTATTCTTTCATAAAATATGGTTTCCTCACTTTTTTCCTTCTTTTCTCCTTCTGAAAGCTCATAATACAACTTTTGTTAACTTATTGGTGTTTCATAAATTCTATAGGCTTTCTTCATTCTTTTTTATTCTTTTTTCTTTCTTTACTTTTTCTGCCTGTGTTATTTCAAAATACCTGTCTTTTTGTTTGGAAGATCTTTCTTCTTCTTGATCTAGTCTGTTGCTGAACTCTTGATTGTATTTATTTCCTTCATTTAATTCTTCTGTTCTAGTGTTTCTCTTTTCTTCTATTTTTTATTTGATATTTATCTCTATTGAACTTCTCATTCAAATCATTAATTGTTCTGATTTCATTAAATTGTCTATATTATATCTCACTTTCCTTAAGATTATTTTTTTGAATTCTTTTTCTGGCATGTCATATATTTCCTTATGATTTGGTTTCTGTTACTGAAGAATTATTGTTTTTCTTTGTGGGTTACCTTTTTTTTCCCTTTTTTTATGATTGACATGTTCCCATATTTATTTCTGTGCAACTGGTAGAAAAGCTACCTCTTCTAATTTTATGGAGTAGGTTTCATAGGGAAAGATTAATCCATATAAGTAGATCTTGGGGTGTCAGTTTGGTAGGGTCTGTTGGCCTTGGTTCTAGATAGACACAGTAGTATTGTCTGTGTGTAGTTTCTTCAGCTGTAATTCACATTAGTGGTATTTGTGAATTTCTCAGTGACCTAGGCTGAGAGAATTTGCTTTGATGGTGGCATAGCTTTGCCAGGGGTGGGCTTGCTGGGCTATTTCTCAGGTCAGAAATGTGTTCACATGGTGGGTTGGCTAGCTTGCGGTCTGACTCACTAGGTTTAGGGCCATCGTGCTATTACTCTGATTGGAAACACAGGCATGCAGTTACTTAGACAGCCTGGGGGTGTGCCTGCCAAGAGTCGCTTGGAGGGCTATTTCTCAGGTCCAGGACATGAGTGCACAGCTGCTTGGCTGGCATGGGGATGTGTCTGCCAGGGTTGGCCCACAGGGCTATTTCTCAGGCCTGTGACGCAGGCATAAGGATGTTCAGCTGGCCTGGTGGCATGTCTGCTGGGGGCAGACTACAGGCTGTTTATCTTGCATAGGACACAGCTACATAGCTCCTTGGTTAGCTTAGGGGCATGTTTCCCAGGGGTGGCCCACATGGCTGTTTCTTAGGCCTGGGATGTGGTCACATGACTTCTTGGCTGGCCTGGGTGGGTGTCTGCTGCAGGTGGCCCATGGGGCTGTAGTCCTGGCTCTGGGCCCAGGCACACAGCTGCTTGGCTGGCTGGGAGGGCGTGTCTTTCAGGGGCAGTCCATGGGGCTGCTTTTTAGGCTTAGGATTCAGGCAAAGGGCTGCTTGGCTGCCCTGGAAGCATGTCTGCTGGTGGTGGAAGGTAATGCTATATTTTGGAGATCTTAAAATGCAACTTAATCATGTGTTTTGGTCAGTTTCTCTGATAGTCATGCCTAGGCAAAAGTTACCAGAAAATTAAAGAGTTGAAAATATCCATACCCGAAAAGTATCCTATGTTATAGTCTCAACCAAATTCTCTAGTTTTGATCTTGCTCAATTGTCCAACCTCATTATGAATTTAGGATAAAAGAATGGCAACATATGCATTCATCTGCTTACTCAAAAGTGGAACCCTAATTTCCCTAAAGTCCTGGGCTTTATGTAGATTCCCTATGACCATCTTTCTTAATTCTTTTTCGTCTGACCTGAAGCCTTTATTACACTTTCACGAAAAGAAAACCAAAAAAGTACCATAGGGATAAGGTGCTATTTTTCTATCCTAATTCAGAATAATGGACATTTTCCAATTTTATTTCAGCTTTTCTTTTACTTCTTAGCATTCCAGTGTACTTCTTAGCCTAGTCTGAAGACAGGATCACAGGCCCAAGTTTGGGGGCTCCTGCCACCTGTGGGTTGGTAAGGATTTAGTAGTGACTGATTTTTGTAAAGGGTGTTGAGAGTAAGCAATCAGAATTCCTTTTCCTCAATCTTCTCTTTTTCAATTTGTACTGCTGCAATAAAAGTCCTAAAAGTATACCAATTATATATTTGGGATAAAGCCAGACTCCTTGCATTATTTTTCTTTGTAATTTTTCTGAAGTGGTTCAGATCTGGAGGAAAATAAGGCAAACCTACAGTATGGCAGAGAGTTGATGGGATGTAGAGTGAATGTGATGCAAAGTAAAAATGAGAAAGGTAAAAGAAAGAAAGAGGGTGTGAAGTTAGTGAAGATTATTATTATGGCATAAAATTTAAAAATGCTATTTAAAGATAAGATGGGAGACAACTGAGAGTTATATCGAGGAACTGAAATAAGCTGGCTCATATTTGGCCTACTTTAAGAGACAATGACTTAAGTGTAGTACAGCTTGAATTAAGTGATTTCTCAAGATTTTTTACATTTGTAAGCAATATGGGGCTGACAGCACAGAAAATAGTTTCTGGGAAAGGAATCAGGAATTTATACATGAAGAAGGAAAATAGGAATAAGAGAATGAATAGAATAAGAAATATCCCACAAAAAAGAAATTGAAAAAGGTAAAATATGAGATAATAGTAAGTTTATAAAATATGTAAATAGTAGACTAAAAGTAATTTTGAGTTTTAAAAAATGTCTCAAATGATTACCTTGCACTTCTGCTGAACATTTTGTTACGTGTAGGTAACATGATATTGAGCAAGTATACACAAAGTGTGAAAAAATATTTGTATTCATCAATTCTATATTTGAATAGAAATTCAATATAGTTGAATAAGATTACCTTCAGTAGAAACTTTAATGTTTCAGATTTATTATTCCCAATTTATAATATAAATACAACTTGATTCTATGTAATTCATGGATAAGATGGTGTAATTTTAAAATCCATGACTGAAGTCTTTTTCTGCCCACAGTCTGTTTCTACTATTCCATGGTACACATTAAGGAAAGGCAATTATAGGAATGGCCTAAAGAAGATAAATCTATTAGAAGTAGGTATCATGGTAGATAAAGCCACATATAAGTTTTTTTTTTTATTACCTCGTCATGTCTTCCATTTATCAATCTGGAATTTTTATTGTTGCAAACTGTCCTAAGCTATGTTCAGGCAAAACCTTAGGATTTGGTGGATAAAGGTTATCAGTTATAATGAAGGGAAGTTTTAGATCAAATTCCATTATAAATATAAATATTCGTAAAATAAGCAAGAAGGCACAAATATTTCATATTCCTTTTTTTATAAGCTTGACGACATTCCAACTCTGTTATTTAGGTGCTCTGACAATACTTTGCATGAAGAGTGCACTCAATATGTATATGAATTTTTTATTACCCTTATATTTGTCATCAGGTACTCTAATACTCCAAACCATTGAGTGAACATACAGGACAAATCTCAGATGTGTTACCTAAGTGTACATCCTGCAATGCTTGCTGGGTTTTTGTATGGGTTCATGCAAAGTGGGGCAATGTTTCTGAAATATTTTGGCCAATCTACAGATCTGGAACACCATTAATTTTTTCCTTCAGTGCAATGAAAAACACATTTTTAACATTCATTAGACATTCATTGGCTAATTATCAAGTTTCTCTTTTGTTTATCATCAGAGACAGGCCTAGCTGAAAGACTTTCTGATTAAAGTTGGTTGTACAGAAATTTATATATGTATGTATATTCTCCATACTCTCTCACCTCTCCCTTAGATACCCACTGTTATCCTTCCAGATTTATATGTATATATAAGCAATCTGTATAATAGTCATACTTTGAAAAAATTCTTTTCTACTATACAAACTATTTTCTAAGTTGCTTTTGTCTATAAGAAAAACAAATCTGGTTTAACATTCAATATTTCAGCCTCTCTGAAATTCTCATAGTTCTTCAGTATGCAATACTCTTTCTAGACTTTGTTCCTTTGAATACTCTATTCTCTACTTGGAATGCTTTTACTTTTCTTTGTTTTAATCTGGCTTAAACTTTAAGACCTGTTTCAGATGCATGTCCTATATGAAGCTGTTTCCTAGTTTTCTATGTGTATTCACTGTTTTGTCTGTATTTCTATATTTTGTATTTAAGTAGGTTATGGCAGTAATCATCATGATAGTCGTTAACAAATACTGGTTGCATAGTGTAAATCTAACTATTTTTACATTTATTTTATTTAATCTTTTTTCCAGATTTCTCTGTAATTTATCACTTGTCTTTTGTTTTCCAAAATAGACCAAAAGTAACTTATTTATCTTTCTATTCCCAGTATATGGCACTATACCTGGGCATATGATAAGTGTTCAGCAAACTGGTAGACCAGTTTTAGGAAGGGCACTGTGGAACTTGGAGATTTAGAAATAGATTCTATTGAAACATCTGTATCTGCATTACCATGAAAAGTCTTCCTTTACGTTTTCTTGAAGACAGCTAGAAAGGGTTGTGGCTATTTAACAATAGGCATAACACACTATGATCGCAAGATAAATTGACTGTGACACCAAGAATATACTTTATAGTGCTTTGGTGAGTACATTAGTACCCTCTCTATATCTTACATTCAAGGGTGTTCCAAGCATTGCAGTCCCATGGCTTGCTAATTGCAAAAGAAGAAACAGAGAGGATGAATGTGTGAATGGTCAGAAGAGAAGTTTATGCAAGAGGAAAAGAAAATCCCTTTGCTCAAATGTAAAATGAGCAGGATGAAGAGTTTGAAATTCTAAAGATAGACACAGGGCATCTCCAGAAATTTTAATGAGTTCAACAACCCAGTGATATGGCTGGTTATAATATTTTTCCATGAAAATACATTTTGGTCTGGTGATTGATAAGTAAAAATGGGATTATTTACTAACCCTCTACCCTACTAATATTGACTAATCGTTATATACAATAAAAGAGAACTTTTACAACTTGGATTTCACTGTAGTTTATGAAACTTTACTTTTTAACTGTAAAGCTTTCCGCTTCCAGCATAAAACAGAAGCAAATAAAAATTTTTAGCCTTTTACATTTATTTTTTACTCTCACTTTAGAAACTTTAAATACTTTTGGTTTTAAAAATGTTTACAAGGATATACCAAAAATGCTTAAAATAAATGTTTATATCAATATTGACAGGATTCTAAATGTAATATTTTTAAATATGCAACATTATGGACTCAGTCTTTTGTATTGAGTTATAATGCAGCATGGTATAGAATAAATCTGACCAGCATTAGGAAAGCTTTCTATTGAGAGATTTATTTAGCCTTTTGTAAAATCATCTAAAAATATTTGTATTTTAGCCATGCTAATTTGCTGGTATACAATTTGGAGAAATATGTAATATCAATTTTATTCCCACTGTTGTATTACATGATCTTTTCTTCTTTAACAAGAACCTGTGTTAAAGCAACTCCAAATAGTGCCTATAGCTCAGAAGTATAAAATACAGTCTGTGTCTGTAACAAAACCCTATTCCCACAGGTTCAAAGGAGATTGGAAATAAGAAGCTACCTATTTGCACTTTGCAGAAGTAGCAGCAATCTGCAGACAACCCACTCTAGCTTCAAAACAATATGGTAGATGGTTTTATGGAACTTGCAATTACAAAAATCCGCTTTAACCTTTCTTTCTTACTGGCAGGTGTTCTATTGGCTTGCAGCCAGAGGCTGTGAGTGTAGTGCTGCCTGTGGTGTTCCTCAGCACTGTAGAGTGCTGAAAATGCCAACACTCCAGTTGATTGCTCATAATTGCATTAATTGTGATTTGACAACTTCAGGAGAGAAGTATGATGACTATAGAAAAATATTTTACAAATTTGATCAGAGTACAAATTGCATCTCTTTTTTCTCCATAGATATGATATCTGCACTTATAAAAATAAGCCTTGTGGAACACTGGGTAAGTTTTTTTTTTTTTTAATTTTAATAAAGATAGAATGGTTCAGATTGTCTTCCTGGACCAACGACTTTAATCTTTATTATTAATTTGCTCATTTTCCTTTCTGTACATCTGAAATCCCTAAAATCTGTTACACCCAGCCTTTGCAGATATGTCATTTACTAGGAAACAAATATTTATTACTATCATAAATATTATATAAATTTCATTGGCTTTTTTGACAACTGGAATGATTATTAAAATTAACTTAGAATATGATTCAAAATCATTAAAGAATTATAAATTGAGGTTATCACTCATGTTCATATAATCCATCTCTGTAATGTATTTTCTAAAAATACCAAGATTGTGAGAGCAAATGAAAGCAGTCAACATCTTGAAATTTCAGGCTAGAAAAGGAAAGGGGGAAAAAAAAAAGAACTAAGGATACTTAATGAGGAGGCACCAAGAACAATACTTCTTTTGGTACAATTTTGTGGAAAGAGTATAGCCCCATAAGATAGTATTGGAAATTTTATACTACCCAAAAAACAACAACAAAAAATAATCTTATAAAATATTATAGCCACAGGTGAAGAAGGGGGACAGGATTATCTTTCTTGTGCTCCCAAAGGGTCATTTGTCTTTTTAAAAGCATTTCTGTAGTATTCTAGAATTTTAAAAATTACACATTGTTACAGAGCATAATTTCATAGTTAACTGCAAATACAAATGGGCAAAAAAGGTAGCTCTCCAGTAGTCTAACATATTAAGCAACTAGAGTTATTTTAAAGGACAGAAGCTCTTTTTCTCTGATAAATTTTTTAAGGTCATAGAGACTTTTTACAGACTCAGAAGGTAAACAGCTGAAGATGAATTCTCTAGTTTCTCTATGACAAGTCTCAGTTTTCTTAATTGTAAAAGAATAGTTATGAAATTGATTCCTATGCACCTCATAAGCATTTTGGGAAGATCAAATTAAAGTAGATATAGGAGGAAAAGTGTAACCCAACTTCCTGGGAAGTTCAGTGAAATATCTCTTCAGAAACTAAAATTTTTCTTGATAATTTTACCCGACTTCCCAGGCTTCTCCTACCCATTTCCCTCAGGATTTATGGCTGAAGAAGAAATCCCAAATAGCCAGTGCTGAGTATTAACTATGGAGAAGCTTGCTAGTTAAAAAGCATAATGGAGACAGAGCTCTCTTTGCTGAGCGAGCTCACATCAAAAAGATTTACTTTGTAGTGTTTTAAGCTAACAAGACCAACATAATCCAACAGAGGGGACTCTGAACTGGGAACTAACAACTGGCTTTGACAGTTTCAGTACATTAACTTTTACAGTGTATTTAAGCTCTTTGTTCCCCAATTTTCTTATCTATGATGTAGGAGTAATATCTGCCCTTATGCTACATGGACATTGTTAAAGTCATTTAAGGAAAAAAATGTAGATATATTTAGTAAAGAGGTAGTATAAAAATGAACTGGTATTATTTAATGTAGAAATTGCCTATACTTTTAAACTTTAGATATAATAGACAGTAGACCTCAAATCAGGTGCACATATCCGCCAGAGCTAGTATTTTTCTAGTATATCTATATTTGAAGAAATGTGTATATATACACATAAACACATTTATACATATACACACATATTCTCTCTCTCTATATATATATACCCTCACTCTCCCTATGTATATATCTCTCTATATATAGATATATCTATATATATACCCTCACTGTATGTATATCTATATATACACCTCACTATATGTATATCTATATATATAACCTCACTCTCCCTATATATATACCCTCACTCTCCCTATATATATATATATATTCTGCTTTTTGAAGGTAGATTATTTACATCGAGATATGCTCTTCGTTGTATTAGATTGGTGCAATTTACTTCGCACCAACCTAATGACATTAGTAAGACACACACACAGTGATTTTTACTTTTATTTTGAGATATAAAGTATTTTGGTACTGCCTAGTACTTTGTTATTATTGGCAAAGATTTGAGGTGTTTTCCTATTCTACTTCTGATTTTATTTTTCTGAAAATAATGTGTTCTAACTTTGATAGTTTATTAATTCATAGAATCAGTATATTAATAGGTATGTATCAATGCACTTTTCAAGCTCAATATAAGTTATTTTTCAAATTATAAACTTGTATATTGTTTTTATACTACTTCTTGTGAAAATGGAATGAGCTGTATATATATTTATATATATTACACACGTTTTAACTTCATCTATGGAAAATGTATTATCAGTAGAGAATTGAGCAGATTACTTTTTGACTTGTATTCTAGTCACTTTCATATTGGCTTTTATACTGATTTTTCAATAGTATCTTGCTTAATAATTCTGATGACCAATTGTAACATGGCCAAGTAGGCTTAAGGGTACAAACTGTGGCCATCAAGCTGAGGAAACCTAAATGACCCAAATAGTAATCAAATCGCCATTAATACAATCACACATAAGAATTTTGACAGTCTCAATTTTATAGGTATACAGAACATTGTGGGGGGTTGTGAAAATACATCGCATTTAAAATACTTCCATTTTAGTTAAGATTTAGCTTTATATTTTAATGAGTAGGAATTTTCCAAGTATATTCTTTCTGAAGTTGTTGTTTTAGCGGAGATAACAATTTTATACAGTAAACCTGTGCTTGTAAATACACCTTGAGGAGTCACTGAAAATTCTCAATTGAAAATACAGCCACATGGCACGTACCAAAAAACGACGCAACAACAACAAAACCCAAAAGCTAACCCATGGAATAATAGATTTTGGGAAATGTAAGAAACTTTAATTTAACAATAATTATTCTTAATAATTCTGCTTTTCTTTTGAAAAAACATACATTTCATAAAGCTCAAAACAGAAACAGTATTCAGAGTGGCTTTGTTCTTTCCATATAATAGGCCATATTGAACCAAATAACTTAAACCCAGATAATATAATGCAATTTTTAAAAAGATTTCGGGTACTTTCCTATTCTACTTCTCATTTTATTTTTCTCAAAATAAAAGTAAAATTCACTATGTGTGTCTCTCTCTTTCTCTCAGTGGAGATTGGAAATGACATTCATTAAAATATTTTAAATATTTAAACAAATATTAAATATTAACCAAAAATTAAATGAAACAAAAAAAATAAGTTATCCTGCTCCACTTTTTACATTCTCTGTTTTAGGTCCCAATACCTCTAATGAATGGAAGGGCAGCCCAGGGGTATCACCAGTATTTATAACTCTGTGAGGCAGAAATCACCTCCCTCCCCAACTCCTGCCTCTCTCACATAAAACAGTAGGAAAGGCAAACAATCTATTAGCAAATCCAGCATTAATCTCATCTCTGTTCCAATGTAGCTGTTGATACATATATTAGAAAATACAGAGAAACACAACTTCTAGAGCTTTCTTGTCAGTAAAATTATGGATTATATATCATTTATTGTTTCTAATTAGTACAGCTGGGAAATTATACCTAGCACAGAACATTGCTTATTGCATTCAATAAATATTCATTGAATTGAATTGAAATCACTTTTGGTGGGAAAGTAATTATTAATGTTTGGGTGACGATAGTACACTACTGACCATAAAAAATGTTTTTCCTACTTCTCCTTCAACTTCTTTGAAATAACTTTTTGTTTCTTTGTGCATGAAGTATGATTTGGCATCTGTTTCCTTATAAGAGATGACATTTCTGCTTTTGCACAAAAATTCTTTTTTTGAGCACTCTGTTAAAGTTCTGTAGTATTTCACACAGCATGATATTCATTTGAAAGTAAATATTAAAACTTTTACATACTAAATCCCCAAGGGGAGAATACCTTGAGTAACATAACATTTCACTGGAATCAGCGAATTAACACCATAGTATTTGCTTTATTAGTAAAACTCTAATGCATTGAAGTAGGGAATAGGAGAGAGGAAAAGTGACACTGAATGTGTGAATGACTTTCCTCCCATTAATATACTAAAATAAATTGTTGCATCACTGTCAGGATTAATTTGAGATGATTAAAAAAATATGCAAAAACCTCCCATCTTTAATGGCTCTCCTTTCCATCTTTTGAATCATTCATTTTATTTTTAATAAAAATATCACTTAAAAAATCATTTGGGATTCCCCCTTTTTTTGGTAACTAGAAAGTTACTTGTATATTTTTATGAACCCACTAAACTTAAACAGATCTCTTTAGAAAAATAATGTGGATATATTTTGCTTTCTACAGCCTGAAGAATGTTAAAATAGAAATGCTTTCTTGAATTCCCTCTTCTGGCTCAAGTTACTAGGTGGTCCCAAGTTACCAGAAGTAAAATTTATAAATCTAACCCCTAGTCTAGACATTTTCCAGCACTGACTGCAGTTCAAAAAATATTAATGTCTAGCCGGCAAAGTGAAATTCCCCCCAGTGATTTTGCAAATGACTAGAAAGTTAACCTTTTGCCAACGGCTCCTTCTGTGCATGGAGGTTATTAAAAAGAATCCAGGCATTTATAAGTATGGGCTTTTAAAGACTGAAACACCTTGGCTTGACCCTTTGTGTCTCTTTCTGTTTATTCAGGCTTGGCCTCTGTGGCTGGAATGTGTGAGCCTGAAAGGAGCTGCAGCATTAATGAAGACATTGGCCTGGGTTCAGCTTTTACCATTGCACATGAGATTGGTCACAAGTGAGTGAGTTTAAGAAAATCAAAATAAATTTTAGAACTCCGCTCTTGAGCAACTTGTAACTACTGTGTGGAAAGGCTGTGCTGAACCTTATTTTACTGCCTTTTTGTCTGATTCCAATAGAGGATGTTATTATTTTGGGTATTGGGATAAATCATCTTAAGAACTGGAGACTTGTTAGATCATCTTTGTTATTCAATGAGTAGTGTCCTCAGTGGTGAATGCACCACGTTTAAGTTTTTGTTCAGTCTCCTCGATACCTGTTTCCTTACAAGTCCAGTTGTTTAAATGATCTTTCTTTTCCTCAAGTGACAATGCATATATATTTTAAAATCATTGACACCACTACCATAAAATGTAGTTTTAGTTTTCACTCTTCATAGAGCTGTCAGCATCCCTTTTCCAGGCATAAAGTTTGTGCAGACATTGCTATGTAACTTGTATTTTCAGGTGCGTTTGTATGTCATTGAAAAAAATAACTGCAAGAAGTACACAATACCATCCTCCTTTCTTCCTAGGAGAACCTGAAGGTTTTAATGTTTGTTTTAAGTGAACCTGTGCCAAAGGAAAAACTATCTTATGCACCCTGCCCCCGACCCATGGCAAAAAATACCATTTAAAATTGTAAACAACAGGCAGTAGTAATATGAAAGCCTGTTCATGTGGAAGGAGAGAAGCTTGATAATACTTTTTTAAAAAATTTCAACATTTGTGTTGAAATTTGACTGAAAGATGACTTGCCTCAATTAGTCAATTTCTAAGCGGATTCTGATGCTCTTATAAAGGTAAAAACTAAACAAAGGAGCTTCCAATTTACTAACAGGATTTTTTTTTTTAAGCAGGGAAGCTCTTCTAAAACAGAAACAGTTAACATTTAGCAAATGACTAATTATATCTGCTTAAAAAAATGAGAGAAAACTTTAAAATGTTAGTCCAGCATTTTTAGTTAAAACAAGCAGCTTACTTGCAAGAACTCCTGACATATTTATAATTTAAGTTTTATAATCTACTTTTTTGGTGGCGACGTAGCTAGGGGAAAAAGAACAAATAAAAATCAATGTTTTTAACCAACATTCAAGACCCATCTAAAATGCCAGTTCTTCCATTAAACTTTTAAAAATTCTTAAAAAAAAAAACAATGTTTATTATATAATTGCCTCACAGGTAATTCCTGAGGTAAATCTGTAGTTCAGCTTTTTTTGTTGTTGTTGGAGAGTAAAATTGGGTCAGTTGGCTGCATTATTTCAAAATTGCAATCAAATTTTATCAAATTGATATTGATTTAGGTGTAAATTTAAATAAACAGCAAGTTTCAAACCTGGCTTGATTCAGACACAGGAAAAGTCAATATTATACTCTAAATGAAGACTGAAAAATATTGATGTTCTACTTTCCATTGTAATAAACATCAGGTGAATAAAAGGAAAAAGCCCTCTTAACCAAGCAGTTTATCTTTAATTCACTTAAAAATCTGGCTAATTAATGACTGTCATACTCCTATGCAATCAAACTGAATTTAATAGGTTCTGTTAGATTCAGTTAAATTGGAAGGTTAGGAAAAGTAACATACAGTGGGTGAACACTTGTGTATGTGAAAACACTATTATCTTATGTAGTCACAAGTTAGTCAATGTCAACACACACATTTCACGTTCCTTTCTTGTATGTACATACTTAAATAGTTGAGGTGAGGGTTTATCTTTTTTTGTATCTTTTATAAAGATTCTGATTGGGCAACTTCCCAGGCTTCCTAGATTTTGTTGTTGTTGTTGTTGGCCTTATAGATAAATCTTTTCAATTCTTCCTACAATGAATGGCTTGTACCTTATGTAGAAAAACTGTGAAACAGAAATAGAATATACCTCTGAAGTTTTATGTATCTTGGAGTAACTTTGTTTCATAGTTAACTCTTGTTTGAAAGTGTGAGTGTTAAAAATGGCAAAAAAAATCCACAAAATCCTTGGATTGAGAGCCAGAAAAATGCTTCCATTTAAAAATGTTGTTTGACAGACAAAAAAAAAAAATAGCTTTTTCCCTATGTCCAGTTTATCACCATGTTACTGTCCCCCTTCCCCAGACAACTGGGCAGATGTGTTTAGCATATATTGTCTGTTTTGTGTTGCTCTAAAGGAATACCTAAGCCTGAATAACTCATTTAAAAAAGCAGTTTATTTGACTCACAGTTCTGCAGGCTGTATGAGAAGCATAATGCCAGCATCTACTTCTAGTGAGGGACTCAGGAAGCTTCCACTCATGGTGGAAGGCAAAGCAAGAGCCAGTGTACCACATGGCAAGAGAGGCAGCAAGGGAGATGCTGTGCTCTTTTAAACAACCAGCTGTCATGTGAACTCATAGAGCAAGAATTCATTCATTCCCCCCAGGAAGGCACCAAGCCAATTATGAGGGATCTGCCCCCATGACCCAAATACATCCCACCAGGCCCCAGCTCCAGTATTTGGGATCACATTTCAATATGAGATTTAGAGGGAACAAACATCCAAACTATATCAACATACTATTTTTTTCAATTAATATGTCAAATTATTATTTGGTCAGTTAGGGAAAATCTGTTTCATATGTGAAGATCCCTTTACTTGCTTTTAAGATCTTAGGGTTTAGCCTTCAGGAACTTAGCAGGTCAACTCTGGCACAATTCATGTTATCATTAAAATACAGTGATCTCTATTTTTCCTGAACCAAAGCAGTAGCCATAGTAAATATATCAAATATATTTTCAGATGAAGTATACTGATTTTTTGTGACTCATATCCTTTACGAGAATGGATGTTAAGTGATGTGATGATATCGGCAGATTCATTACAGTGAAGAATATTTGACCATAAATTACTGAGAAGAGCCCCCTCTGAGTAACTAGACTGTGTGAATATTTTCTCCCTTTCTTTAAATTGTGTAGAATATGGTTTTGCACACAGTGTATACTTGTGCAGGGATATAATATCTATTTAAAATAGCTGTGAGATAACATTTTCTTTGGCTAAGCCTTAGTGACCACTTTTATTTCTCTCCATCCTCTCCATCCTTTTGTGAAAACAAGAAATTAGTTTCGTTGTCAAATGAAAAATTGTGGGTTTTTTACTATATTTAAATGACATGTCTAGGTTTAATATAGGCTATAAGCCAAAGGCACTTAATGAAATCTTATAGGAAAGAATGTTCTTTGAAAGATTTAAAAAATTAATTATGTAGTTGACATGAATTTTATAAGTTGAAAAGATTATGATGTCAAAGAGGGGTGGCAAGAATGCAGCCAGACATCTGGTATATTGAGAAAGCTATCTAGTGTATCTAAACTGTACAAAAACAAATAATCTTAATAAGGGATCTTAAAAATACTCATTTTTTGGTTATGATTGCATACTGAAGTATGTGAGACTGAAGTGACATGATGTACAGGATTTTCTTTTAAAAGAAAGGAAAAAAAGAAAGAGAAAACAAGAATAGCAACATCTTGAATTTTATTATCTTGATGATGTGTTTATGGAAGTTCATTATGCCACAGTTTCTACTATTGTATATGTCTGATTTTTTCCACAAAATGAGTTCTAAGATCATACATTGTTCAGGTGTGGCTTAACTCATTTCTTAATCATGACTGAGTGAACTTTAATATTGAGAGAATTTTTAAAGTATTACAATTTGTAGTCAGACACCGTGGCTCATGCCTGTAATCCCAGCACTTTGAGAGGCCAAGGTGGAGGATTGCTTGAACCCAGGCATTGGAGACCAGCCTGGGCAACATGGCCAAACCCTGTCCCTACAAAAAACACAAAAATCAGCCAGGTGTGGTGGCATGCACCTGTAGTCCCAGCTACTCGAGAGGCTGAGGTGGGAGGATAGATAAGCCCAGAAGATCAAAGCTGAAGTGAACCATGATCATGATCATGCCACCACACTCCATTCTGGGTGACAGGCCAAGACCCTGTTAAAAAAAAAAAAAAAAGAAAGAATGAAAAAAGAAAAAGAAACCTGTATTGAAAGCTCTAGGGATATATTGGTCTTGCTTTAGGAAGTAAATATCAGTATTTTGTCTTAACCATAGGAATTCTCCCTGTGGATTAGTTAGGAGATGGGTTTTAATGTTAGTTTTATAAAATGAATTAGGAAATATTTTCTAGAATAGTTTGCTTTCCCATAAGTACATTTTATTTTATTTATTTATTTATTTTTTTTTGAGACGAAGTCTCGCTCTGTCGCCCAGGCTGGAGTGCAGTGGCCGGATCTCAGCTCACTGCAAGCTCCGCCTCCCGGGTTTACGCCATTCTCCTGCCTCAGCCTCCCAAGCAGCTAGGATTACAGGCGCCCGCCACCTCGCCCGGCTAGTTTTTTTTGTATTTTTTAGTAGAGACGGGGTTTCACCGTGTCAGCCAGGATGGTCTCGATCTCCTGACCTCGTGATCCGCCCACCTCGGCCTCCCAAAGTGCTGGGATTACAGGTCCCATAAGTACATTTTAAAACATTATTTAGGTATAATTTACATACATTAAAAATGCACCCATTCTGTTTATGATTCATTGAGCTTTGGCAAAGTTGTATAACCATGTCCCACCACCACAGTCAAGATATGAACATTTCTATTATCTGAAAAAGTCCCCTTTACAGTTAATTTCTACCCTCTTCCCCACTCCTTCATCCCCAGACAACCGTGGATCTCCTTTTTATCACTATAGATTAGGCTCACTTTTCTATAGTTTCATCTAAGTGGAATTACTCAATGGGTACTCTTTTGTGTCTAGGTTTTTCCCCTGAGCATAAGGTTTTAGGAGAGCCATCCATGTTGTTGTGTATATCAGTAGTTCACTTTTTTTCTGAATAGTAATCCATATCACATCACTTTTCTGGTTGTTTTTAGTTTTGTGCTATTATGGATAGAATTATAATGCAGATCTGTTCATAATTATTTGTACTGATGTAAGCTTTCATTTCTCTTGGGTGATACTGTTGGTAGCATGGTGTTAGTTTAATGATGTTAGTGATGGTGAGCAATTTTCATGTGCTTCATATACATCACTCATATATCTTTGAAGTGTCTGTTCAAATCCTTTTCCCACTTTGAAAAAATGGGTCGTTTTCTTCTTATTGAGCTGTATTATGGATAAAAGTCTTCATCCTATTTATATGTATATTATGTGTATACATATACACACATAAATAGGATGAAGACTTTTATCCAAAATATATAATATATATAACATATAACATATATTCATCCATAATATATAACATAAAACATGTATAGTTTATATTTGTGTGTATATCATCATTTTCTCCTCATCTGTTGCTTCCTGTTTACTTTTTAAATTGTGTCACCTTATGAAAAGCAGAAATTTAAAATTTTGATGAAGTCTAACTTAAAATTTTTCTTCTGCGGTTTGTGCTTTTTGTGTCCTAAGAAAGCTTTGTGTATTTCAAGATTGTGAGGATATTTTCCTGTAGAAGATTTATACTTCTAGCTTTTATATTTAGATCTATAATCCATTTTGAGTTAATTTTTATGTATAGTAGGAGGTATAGGTTGAGGTTCATCTTTTTTCCATATGAATATCCAGTAACTTCAGCACAATTTGCTTTAAAAAGTTGGTTGGTTTGTAGTTTTATTTTAATGCCTTTGTCAATAAAGGTTGTCTTATAAAATGGGTTAAGTCACAGCCAACGTTATACTGAATGGGCTAAAGCTAGAAGCATTCCCCGTGAAAACTGGCATAAGACATAGGTGCCCTCTTTCACCACTCGGGCTCAGCATAGTATTGGAAGTTCTGGCCAGGGCAATCAGGCAAGAGAAAGAAAGAAAGGGCATTCGAATAGGAAGAGAGGAAGTCAAACTACTCCCTGTTTGCAGATGACATGATGCTATATCTAGAAAACCCCATCATCTCAGCCCAAACGTTTCTTAAGCTGATAAACAACTTCAGCAAACTCAGGATACAAAATCAGTGTGTAAAAATCACTAGCATTCCTATAGACCAACAATAGTTAAGCCAAGAGCCAAATCAGGAATGAACTTTCATTCACAATTGCCCCAAAATGAATAAAATACCTAGGAATACAGCTAACTAGGGAGGTGAAAGATCTCTACAAAAAAAAAAAAAAAAAGCTAATGGGACTAATGGGATTTAATTAAACTAAAGAACTTCTGTACAGCAAAAGAAACTACCAACAGAGCAAACAGACTGTGTACAGAATGGAAGAAAGTTTTTTCAGACTATGCATCTGACAAAGCTCTAATATACAGCATATATAAGGAACTTAAACAAATTTACAAGAAAAAAACCATTAAAAAGTGGGCAAAGGACATGAACACACACTTCAAACAAGGCATACATACATACATACATATATGAAAAAAAAAGCTCAACATCACTGATAATTAGAGAAATCCAAATCAAAACCACAATGAGATACCATCTCAAACCAGTCAGAATGGCTGTTGTTAAAAAGTCAAAATTAACAGATGCTGGTGAAGTTGTGGAGAAAAAGGAATGCTTATGTACTGTTGGTGAGAGTGTAAATTAGTTCGACCATTGTGTAAGACAGTGTGGCGATTCCTCAAAGATCTAAAGACAGAAATACCATTCAACCCAGCGTTCCCATTACTAGGTATATACCCAAAGGAATATAAATCACTCCATTTCAAAGACAAATGCACATGTATGTTCATTGCAACCCTATGCACAATAGCAAAGACGTGAAGTCAACCTAAGTGGCCATCAATAACAGACTGGATAAAGAAAATGTGGTACATGTACACCATGGAATACTATGCAGCCATAAAAAAAGAATGAGATCATGTCCTTTGCAGGGACTTGGATGGACCTGGAGGCCGTTATTCTCAGCAAATTAACATAGGAACAGAAAACCAAATACTACATGTTCACATTTATAAGTGGGAGCTAAATTATGAGAACACATGGACACATAAAGGGGGACAACAGACACTGGGGCCTTTTGGAGGGTAGAGGGTGGGAAGACAACTAATGTGTACTAGGCTTAATACCTGGATGTATTAGTCAGGGAAATAACCTATACAATAGACCCCCATGACACAAATTTACCTATGTAACAAACCTGCACTTGCACCCCAGAACTTAAAATAAAAGTAAAAAAAGAGAGAGAGAGAATAAAATAAAATGGTTTAAGTTTTCTATTTTTTGGAATAGTTTGTATATTTAATGTTATTTTTTTCTTTAAATGCTTTTAGAATTCATCAATGATGTCATCAGAGCTTAGAATTTTTATTGTGGGAAGATTTTTAATTAAAAATTTCATTTCCTTGTTAGATATAGGATAACATTTTCTAGATCTTCTGAGTCCTTATTTTGTAATTATGTCTTTCCAGTATTACTCAATTTCAGCTGAATTGCCAAATTAACATTTGTGATATGCTTTTACTGTTTTTTAATGCCTGTAAGTATATTCCCTCATTTATTCCTGATATGTACAATTTGTGTTTTCTCCCCTTTTTCTTGATCAGTCTACCTATAGGTTTATTGATTTTATTGTTCTCTTTTTAAAAAACATCTTTTGGTGGCCAGGCTCAGTGGCTTACACCTGTAATCCCTGCACTTTTGGAGACTGAGGTGGGTGGATCACCTGAGGTCGGGAGTTCGAGACCAGCCTGACCAACATGGAGAAAGCCCGTCTCTACTGAAAGTACAAAATAAGCCAGGTGTGGTGGCACATGCCTGTAATCGCAGCTACTCGGGAGGCTGAGGCAGAAGAATCACTTGAACCGGGAGGCAGAGGTTGCAGTGAGCCGAGATTGTAGCATTGCACTCCATCCTGGGCAATGAGAGTGAAACTCCTTCTCAAAAAACAAATAAACAAAAAAACCTTTTGGTTTCATTGATATTCTCTATCGTTTCCTTCCTTCCTTCCTTCCTTCCTTCCTTCCTTCCTTCCTTCCTTCCTTCCTTGCTTCCTTCCTTCCTTCCTTTTTTTTTCATTTTTGAGACGGAGTCTTGCTCTGTCACCCAGACTGGAGTGCAGTGGCACAATCTTGGCTCACTGCAGCCTCATGCCACCAAACCCACCTAAGTTTTGTTTCCTTGTATTCTTGCATACATATATATATATATATATATATATATAATTATTATTATTATTATTATTAGGTAGATGTGAGGTTTCACCATGGTGCCCAGGCTGGTCTCCAACCCCTGAGCTTAAGCAGTCCTTCCATGTCAGTCTCCCAAAGTGCTGGGATTACAGGCCCGAGCCACCACACCTGGCCTGTTTGCTCATTTTCTGTTTCATTGTCTACTCCTTATTATTTTCTTCCTAGTTCTTACTTTGGGTTTAATTTGTCCTTTATTTAAAAACTTTTTTTTTTTTTTTTTTTTGAGACGGAGTCTCGCTCTGTCGCCCAGGCTGGAGTGCAGTGGCGGATCTCAGCTCACTGCAAGCTCCGCCTCCCGGGTTCACGCCATTCTCCGGCCTCAGCCTCCCAAGTAGCTGGGACTACAGGCGCCCGCCACCTCGCCTGGCTAGTTTTTTGTATTTCTTAATAGAGACGGGGTTTCACCGTGTTAGCCAGGATGGTCTGGATCTCCTGACCTCGTGATCCGCCCGTCTCGGCCTCCCAAAGTGCTGGGATTACAGGCTTGAGCCACCGCGCCCGGCCTATTTAAAAACATTTTTAAGATAAAAGTTTGAATAATTGATTTTGGACCTCTCTTCTTTCATAAAATTAGCACTTAACAGCTATAAATTTCTTTGTAGGCCCTCCTTTACCAGCATTTCACAAATTTTATTATACTGTATTTTTATTTTCATTCAGTTAAAAATTGTGTGTTATTTCTTCTTGGATTGTGATTAGATAATATACTGTTATTTTAATCTTTCTAGTATTGAAAGATTAAATGGTGTTAAAAGATTTACAAGCCTGGTGGCTTGTAGATTAAAAGCCTCATGGTCAGGCCGGGCGCGGTGGCTCAAGCCTGTAATCCTAGCACTTTGGGAGGCCGAGACGGGCGGATCACGAGGTCAGGAGATCGAGACCATCCTGGCTAACCCGGTGAAACCCCGTCTCTACTAAAAAATACAAAAAACTAGCCGGGCGAGGTGGCGGGCGCCTATAGTCCCAGCTACTCGGGAGGCTGAGGCAGGAGAATGGCGTAAACCCGGGAGGCGGAGCTTGCAGTGAGCTGAGATCCGGCCACTGCACTCCAGCCTGGGCGACAGAGCGAGACTCCGTCTCAAAAAAAAAAAAAAAAAAAAGCCTCATGGTCTATCATATGTTCTATCTTGGTGAGTGTGTCTCACATTCTTTTTTTTTTTTTTTTTGAGATGGAGTCTCTCTCTGTCACCCGGGCTGGAGTGCAGTGGCCGGATCTCAGCTCACTGCAAGCTCCGCCTCCCAGGTTTACGCCATTCTCCTGCCTCAGCCTCCCGAGTAGCTGGGACTACAGGCGCCCGCCACCTCGCCCGGCTAGTTTTTTGTATTTTTTTAGTAGAGACGGGGTTTCACCATGTTAGCCAGGATGGTCTCGATCTCCTGACCTCGTGATCCACCCGCCTCGGCCTTCCAAAGTGCTGGGATTACAGGCTTGAGCCACCGCGCCCGGCCTCACATTCTTATTTTTAATTTTTAATTTTTGTGTTTACATAGTTGATACATATATTTATGCGATATATGAGATGTTTTGATGCAGGTGTGCAATGCATAATAATCACATCATGGAGAATTTTGGCATCCAACTCCTCAAGCATTTATCGTTTGTGTTACAAATGATCCAATTATTTTAGTTATTTTTAAATGTACAATTAAATTATTATTCATTATAGCCACCCTGCCGTGCTATCAGGTAGTAGGTTTTGTTCATTCTATTTTTTTGGTACCCATTAACCAGCCTACCCCCATTCCCCAACCTCCCCAACTACCTTACCAGCCTCTGGCAGCCATCCTTCTACTCTCTATGTCCATAAGTTCAGTTATTTTGAGTTTTAGCTCCCGCAAATAATTGAAAACATGCAAAGTTTGTCTCTCTGTGCCTGACTTATTTCACTTAACATAATGATCTCGAGTTCCATCCACGTTGTTGCAAATGGCAGGATCTCATTCTTCTTATGACTGAATAGTACTCCATTATGTGTATGTACCAGATTTTCTTTATTTATTCTTCTGTTGATGGACACTTAGGTTGCTTCCAAACTGGCTACTGTGGATAGTACTGCAATAAACATGGGAGTGCAGCTATTTCTTCCATAACATGATTTCTTTTATTTTGGGTATATACCTAGCAGAGGGATTGCTGGATCATATGGTAGTTCTATTTTTAGGTTTTTGAGGAACCTCTAAACTGTTCTTCATAGTAGCTGTACTAATTTACATTCCCACCAACAGTGTATAAGGATTCCCTTTTCTACACATCCTTGCCAGCATTTGTTACTGTCGTAATAATAAACGCCATTTTAACTGGGGTGAGATGATATCTCATTGTAGTTTCGATTTGCATTTCTCTGATGATCAGGGATATTGAACACCTTTTTATATGCCTGTTTGCCATTTGTATATCTTCTTTTTTTTTTTTTTTTTTTTTTTTTTTTGAGACAGAGTCTTGCTCTGTCGCCCAAGCTGGAGTGCAGTGGCGCGATCTTGGCTCACTGCAAGCTCCGCCTCCCAGGTTCATGCCATTCTCCTGCCTCAGCCTCCTGAGTAGCTGGGACTACAGGCACTCTCCACCACACCTGGCTAATTTTTTGTATTTTTAGTGGAGACGGGGTTTCACCGTGTTAGCCAGGATGGTCTCGATTTCCTGACCTCGTGATCCGCCCGCCTCGGCCTCCAAAAGTGCTGGGATTACAAGCGTGAGCCATCGTGCCCAGCCTGCCATTTGTATATCTTCTTTTTCAGAAATGTCTATTCAAATCTTTTGCCTATTTTTTTAATCCAGGTATTAGACTTTTTTCCTATAGAGTTGTTTGAGCTCTTTATATATTCTGGTTTGAGCTCTTTATATATTCTGTTATTAATCTTTTGTCAGATGGATAGTTTGAAAATATTTTCTCCTGTTCTGTGGGTTGTCTCTTCACTTTGTTGATTGATTGTTGTGCTATGCAGAAGCTTTTTAACTTAATGTGGTCCCATTTGTCCATTTTTGCTTTGGTTGCCTGGCCTGTGGGATATTGCTCAATAAATTTTTGCCCAGACCATGAGATTTTCCTTAATGTTTTCTTGTAATAATTTCATAATTTGAGGTCTTAGGTTTAATTAAGTGTTTAATCCATTTTAATTTGATTTTTGTATATGGTGAGAGATAGGGTGTATCTTGCATCCTTGAAAAGTATATCTGCCCTTGTTGGGCCTGGTGTTCTAGCGTTGTCAATTAGTTCCCTTTTGTTGATAATGTTGTTCAAGTGTTTGGTGTTATACCTTTTCTTTATAGTTGATCAATCAATTACTAAGGGAGGAGTGTTGACAACTCCAAATGCGTATGTAGATTTGTCTACTTCTCCTTTTCACTCTGTCAATTTTTGCTTCATGTATTTTAAGTTTTTAAATTAAGTGCATTCACATTTAAGATTTTTATGTCAGCCAGGTGCAGTGGCTCACACCTGTAATATCAGGACTTTGGGAGGCCAAGCGGGTAGATCACTTGAGGTCAGGAGTTCGAGACCAGCCTGGCCAATGTGGTGAAACCCCATCTCTACTGAGAAATACAAAAAAATTAGTCAGTTGTGGCGGCGGGTGCCTGTAGTCCCAGTTACTCAGGAGGCTGAGACAGGAGAATTGCTTGAACCCGAGAGCTGGAGGTCGCAGTGTGAGCCGAGATCACGCTCCTGCACTCCAGCCTGGGCAACAAACAAGACTCCATCTCCAAAAAGAAAAAAAAAGTTTCTAACTATAATAGTGGATTTGTGTATTTCACTTTGCAGTTCTATAAGTTTTTGACTCACTTTTTTTTTACACTTGGTTGTTAGGTGCATACACACTAAGACTTTTTTTTCTTCTTAGAGAATTGATGCTTTTATTGTTATGTAATGTCATTCTTATCCATGAGAATTTTCCTTTATCTGAAGCATGCTGTGTCTCACATTAATATAGCTACCCCAGTTTTCTTTAGATTAGTGTTAGGATGGTATATCTTTTTCCATCCCTTACTTTTAACCTAGCTGAGTCTTTATATTTATAGCAGGTCTCTATGGTATTCAACATGTAGTTGGGTCTTACATTTTTCGCCTCTCTGACAATCTTGGGCTTTTAATTGGTATATTTAAAACTTTCATATTTAAAGTGATCATCAAGATAATTGAATTAATATCTGTCATGTGTGTAACTTTTCTATTTATTGTATTTTGTTTCTTTTTATCTTTTTTCTGCCTTGTTCTAACGGAGCACTTTATGATTCTATTTTATCTCTTCTCTTAGCATATCAATTATACTTCTTTTAAAACATTTTAGTTGCTGCTCTTGAGTTTGCAATATAACAATTTTATATATAAATTATATTTAATGTGTACGTATATATCAATTTGTAGCTAATCTAAGTCTGCCTTTAAATAACACTAAATTGCCTCGTGTGTAATGCAGGCTCATTTAAAGAATGTATGTCCAATTCTTCATTCCTGTTCCTTATGACATTGCTGTCCTTCATTTTATTTATCCATTTACTGTAATAACTAATAGATTGTTACTATTATTAATTTAAATAGTTATCTTTTATATCAATTAAGGATAAGAAAAATATATTTTATTTTAGCATTAGTCTTTTTTAATTTTTAGTTTTTATAGATACATAATAGTTGTATGCATTTATGGGGTATGTGTGATATTTTGATCCAAGGATACAAGGTGTATGATCAAATCTGGGTGATTGGGATATTCTTTTTTTGATGTCCTTCCTTTCTTTATATAGACCTAAGTTCCTGACCTATGTCATTTCCTTTTTCCTGAGGAGCTTTAAAAAATATATTTCTTGGAGTGCAGGTCTGCCAATAAACTGAATTCTCTTAGTGTAGGTTTGTCTTAGAAACTCTGTTTCTCTTTAATCTTTGAAAGATAATTTCATTGGATACAGAATTTACATGGTTTCTGATAGAAATAGCTGAAATTTCTATCCTTGTTTCTCCACGAGTAAGGTGTATTTTTTTCACTGTATTCTTTCAAGATTTTCTCTCTGTCTTTTATTTTCTGCCATTTGAATATGATATGCGTACATCCAGATTTTTTGGTATCTACCTATTTAGTATTTCTGAACTTCCTGGATCTGTAGTTGGGTATCTGTCATTGATGTTGAAAAGTTCTTAGCCATTATTACTTCAAATACTTTTCTGCTCCCTTCTCTTTTTCTTCTCCTTCTAGTATGTCAATTACATGGAAGTCACACTTTCAGATATTGTCTCAGAATTCTTAGATGGTCTATTCTGGGGTGTGCGTGTGCATGTGTGCATGTGTGCGTGTATGTGTGTATGTGTGTGATTCTTTTTTCTCTCTGTATTTCAGTTTGGGAAGTTTCTATTGACCCTATTATCAAGTTCACTGGTTCTTTCCTTAGCAAGTTCAATCCTTAGCATGTTCAGACATTCTTCATTTCGGATATGTAGCATTAAAAAGATTTTTTCTTAGAGTTTTCATCACTCTGCATACATTAATTATCTATCTCTTCTTGCATGTTGTCTACTTTTTCCTTTAAAGCTGTTAACATATTAATTATAGTTATTTTAAATTCTCTGTTTATTCCAAAATCTGTGTCATATTTAATCTAGTTCTGATGGTTGATTTATCTTCTTTGCCCATGTTTCAGTATGTCTTATATATATTTTTTTACTGAAAGCCAGACATGATGTATTGGGTAATGGGAACTGAGGTAAACAGTCTTTTAATGTGTAGTAGTAGGTATTCTGTCAATAATTGCTAATGAATGATGCATGTTTGCATTGTAAAGTGTAACTCTAAAATGAAACTTGTGGCTCCTTTAAGTCTTTATACTCTTTGGAAGAACCAAATGGACTCAGTTTTTTCTGGTATGGAAACATTTTCAGTTAATGGAGCATGACTGAAGCATTTTACTCTGTCAGTTGATTAAGTTTCAAAGCTATATAGTGTCATCGTTTTTTTATCCAAACTTGTAAAATCATGCTTAATAATATTATTTTCTTATGTCTCTGCATTTACATTATATGTTTTAATCACTATAAAATTTTTATGTTTTTCAAATTAGAATATACTGCTATTATTATTAAAGTAGCACTCCATATTGTCTTTTAATAAATATTAAATTTTGGTCAGGGCCAGTAAGATGCCAAAATTATGCTATCTATGTATCCACACACATAAATAAATGCACATACATATACACACGTATATATTATATATACAATATATATAAACTTTCATCTGTAGACACTCACATATGTAGACATATTCATGTAGTAGCTAAAACAATAATGTGAAGACATTCTTTAGAAAAGTTATTAAAATAAAGTCTAACAATTAAATTATTTCAATAATTAGGCTCTTGCCATAGTGTGGACTAATGCCAAAAAATAGGTAAGTCAGTCTGCTGATTACTGCATTAAGTATCTGGAATTTCAGAATAAACTCTGTGTGTGTGTGTGTGTGTGTGTGTGTGTGTGTGCTGCAAAAATAATAAAACTACTGAAATAGATTTTGTCACTATCAAATTTTGGAACTTTGATGGGAGATTTTCTTCATTTTGCTGGAAAAATAAAGTTAATTTGTAGGCAGACACCATTGTCCGAATTGACTGGTAAGAATTTTAGCTATCATTAACTAATTCAGCAACATTTTTCTCATAGTACTAAGGAAGACTACAATGGCCAAAGTTTCCTTGTTCCAGCTACCTTCCCTATCTTTGCAATGACTATTATATACCCACACATACACATACATATACCCCAACATGTTAGTATAGCTCTAATAGCTAGCTTCCTCTGGTAACTGGCATCTTTACAGTGACATGAAAAGAAAAATGTGTAAAGTAGTAGTAGAAAATATATAAATATGTTATGATACTTTCTTTGACTGTTGGAAACTTAACCTTCAACTCAGAAATGCTTATACCAAATGTGATCATTATTATGTATGATGTGGGGACAGTCTAGGTCCTGGATTCTGCTAGACACCACCCTTATTAAATATTTTCTTACCTAAGTTCAGTATCTTGAATTCACTTTTTAAAGTAGATTGTATATAAAGTTCAAAAGTAGAATTAACGTTCAAGCTCTGTTTTAGAAAACACATGAGCAAATTGTAATAATTATCCTATTGGGTAAATACTAAATCTAAAAATGTTTGCCAGATGTGGGTATAGAAGGTTCTGACCGAGTACATCACTTAAATTCTGTCTTTTCTTTACTGTAACAAGTGATTCGTAGCCAAGCTCAGTTATGTATTAGAACAGTTCTCTAATGGAAAATCATTCTAAATTTAGAATGTCATTTTATTCCCTTTTTTTTTTTTTGCAATGGGAAAGCTTAACTTTGAGATTTTTACAGTTGGCACAATTTAGACTATCATTATCTCATCATTTAAAAAGTTGCTTCTTAAAGAAAAAATCAATCATGTTAAAAAGCATTAGGAAACTGTTCTTTAATCTGGTAATTGTATGTGTGTTATCTCTTTGAAGAACTGACTGATCATCTATTTATTTTTTCCTTTGGAGGCAGACTTTAGAAGTACATGTTCTATATACTAGTGATTGTTTAACAAAATGCTTGACAGAGTTTAAAGTACCATGATTATCTAACAAAAACAATGATGTTGATATATTAGCAACATGATTATCTTCAGTTTAAAAATTAAGATTGCTTAGATAGAAAAATTTAACGAGGCATTTTAAGATTTTCCTTCGCTATATAGATCTTCTGTTTGGTTTGAAAACATCTGTTATGATTTTTAAAAGAATCTCCAGACTAAATGCAAATTAAATTTATACTCAGTACGCTATGTTTGCTCTCTCCATTCTTACAAATCTCCCAACAGAACCAATAAGAATTATGTACCTAAATCAAGAGTAAGCTATTATTTTTGTGGTACAAAATGCATTATATTATTTTCACACTGTTAAGGGGAGGTCATATAATGTAGGAGGAAATGACACAAAATATAATCACAAATGGGCTGCCTCATATATCTTAAAAAATGAAAAGACATGATAAATTCTGTCATTTATAATAGTATGCTTTTACCCTATATAAGGAAATTTTGTTTTGTTAAATGACATTTCAAAGAAAAATATCATTTGCATGGAAAATGATCTGCTTTAATATTTAAAATATTTCAGAAAAGCATGTATGTCAAAAGACTGATAGATGCTGAGTTACAGAAGCTTAATTTAATGAATAACCTTTATGGCACAATTTCTGTCAGTCTCTGTATAGTAACCACTTTGTCTCTGACTGAGATGCCACTTGTTGTGACCAAAAACTCACCCCTTTTACCCTTTTATTACTTATTATATAGTATTATATATTTTATTACATTATCCACCATTAAGGGAGGTATGTACACATATGATGCTTCCAACATTCTGCCTCTCATGGTTTACAGTTAGTCAGCAGATAGTTTCTAATCGATGCACAATTTATTTGGATTTAGAGAGTTACTGAGCACCTAATTCCAGAGATTTACTGAGATGGTTACAATGGATACTGTGCATTGTGGGTATAGTGATGATGAAAACAAAAGTCTTATCCTGGAAGGATATCTTTTTTTTTCACTTTTCTCTTTTTCTTTCTCCAACTCTTGATCAGTTACTTCGAGAGCATCTTCCTCTAACCCACTTGCATTCATGAGCCAAAATGTAAAATTACTAGGCTAGGGATGTGTAGTGTTATGAAGAAAAATAACAATACACAATTTTAAATTTGAACCTAAAATAGAATCAGAGTCATTTACCTGTAGAACTTTTTGGAATACTTTAAAGTCCCCTTTAGAACTTCTTCAGTTATTTTCATGTACCTTTTCCTTGTTAAATCTGCTTTTCTTTAAATGCCACTAGTTCTATAGAAAACTTTAAAATATATTTCATTCTGCTAAATTGCTAATGCCAACAGTATTGTATACTATTCCTCATTTCACAGACACTGATTTAGTCTGCAAAATATGTTAAATAGGCTTATTTGAGCCATTCTCAGACATATAATAACAATTTATACCATTATTTTAATTCAGTTTAATTTAATTTTTTTTGAGACAGGGTTCATTCTATCACTCAGGCTAGAGTGCAGTGGCATGAACCCAGCTCACTGCAGCCTCAACCTCCTTGGCTCAGGTGATCCTTCTGCCTCAACCTCCCATGTAGGTGGGACCATAGGCATGTGCTACCACACCTGGCTAACTTTTTAATTTTTTGTAGAGACAGGGTCTCACTTTGTTGCTGTGTTCATCCACTCTTGCATTGCTGTAAAGAAATACTTAAGACTGGGTAATTTCTAAATGAAAGAAACTTAATTGGCTCACGGTTCTTCAGGCTGTGCGGAAAGCATGATGCTGGCATCTGCTTGGCTTCTGGGGAGGCCTCTGGGAACTTACAATCATGGAGGAAGGCAAAGGGGGAGTGAGGTATCTCACATGGCTGAGCAGGAGCAAGAGAGAGAGGGAGGAGGTGCCACACACTTTTAAAAGACCAGACCTCACAAGAATTCACTCACTGTTGCAAAGACAGTACCAAGGGGGTTGGTGCCAAACCGCCTCCATGATCCAATCACCTCCCACCATGTCCCACCTCCAACACTGGGGATTACAGTTTGATATGAAATCTGGGCAGGGACACAGATCCAAACCATACCAGTTGCCCAGGCTGGTCTGGAATTCCTGGGCTCAAGTGATCCTCTCACTCAGCCTCCCAGAGTGCTGGGATTACAGGCATGAGTCACAGCGCCCAGCTATACCATTATATTTAGAGTAAATTTTTTCAGGGTTCCAAGAATGAGCTTCAAAACTTGAGAACAAAATCAATTTACAAAGCCGAGTCTGCTGTCTTGTGTAGTTAATCTGAGAGGAGAAATCAATTGCCAAATTGTAGAACAAAGTATTCTGTGTATATTCAGGTATGTATATTTAACTATATAGAAACTTTATTTTAAAATATTCTCTGTGTGTGTGTGTGTGTGTGTGTGTGTGTGTATTATAACAGGGGTCCCCAACTGTGGCCTGTTAGGAACCGGGCCACACAGCAGGAAGTCAGCTGTGGGTAAGCAAGGGAAGCTTCATTTGTATTTACAGCCGCCCCCCGCCCCCCCTGCCACCCCACATTGCCCACATTACTGCCTGAGCTCCACCTCCTGTCAGATCAACAAGGATTACATTCTTACAGGAGCGAGAACCCTTTTGTGAACTTCTTATGTGAGGGTTCTTGATTGCCAGCTCTTTTGGAGAATCTAATGCCTGATGATCTGTCACTGTCTCCCATCACCCCCAGATGGGACTGTCTAAATGCAGGAAGACAAGCTCAGAGCTCCTACTGATTCTACATTGTGGTGAGTTGTGTAATTATTTCGTTATATATTACAAAGTAATAACAATAGAAATAAAGTGCACAATAAATGCAATGTGCTTGAATCACCCTGAAACCACCACCACCCCCAACCCCACCCTGGTCTGTGGAAAAGTTGTCTTCCCATGAAACTGGTCCCTGGTGCCAAATAGGATGGGGACAACTGTTTTATCACACATTCATGTGTCCACCATTCACATTTAACAAATATTAATATTGTCTTATTGCTGTTTTAGGGCTTTTATTGCTGTTCCTTTAAAAGGTTGCCAATATCATATTGCTTTAATTACCATAGTTTTATAATAGGTATTGAAGCTCTCCCCTCCTTCTTCAAAATTAGTTTGGCCTTTTCTGATTCTTTACTTTCCTATATTAATTTTGGAATCTTAGTGTCAGTTTCTATTTTAAAAACTAATAGAATTTTAGTTAAGCTGCTTATTCATTCAGCCTTGATGATGGGTTTGCAGGAAATTTACATGATTCCTAAGTGTTTTCTCATGCACTGAATGAAGACCCGTTCTTATGTGAGGTAATGTAAGAACCTAGGTAGGGCCATCCAGGGAGAGTTATGCTCCAGAGAAGAGAGAAACCTTTGGATAGGACAGGTGATGAGATAAGGCCTAATGAACAGAATGTCTTTTTTTCCCCTATAGTGCAATAACTGCAATTCTTAAGATCCTATGTTATTTAAAATTATGTTTAAAAGTATTACTTGCATATGAAAAAAATTGATTACCACCCAGAGTTTCCAGTTCACAATTTTATAGTTAGTTTTCCTGCAGAAATTAAACAATTAAAGGCTTCGATCAAACCTAACAAAACACATAATTGCATCAGTTTTTCCTTTTAAGCCACGCTTCACTAACACTGTCTTCTCTATTCCTTTCGCCTTGACCTGGCGTTTTTACATGGAGCACAATGCATAGGCACCAGCAGTTCTTAACAGAAGCACACATAACTAAGTAACACTCCAATGAAGTACCTAGACTGAAGCAACCATGTGTTCCTATGCTACAGACACAGGCTTTTTATTTTTTTCTTCGAAGTTGGTCTAGTTCCCAATACCCCCTGCTGTATAACCAACATGGGTCTAGTTAAAGCAAATTATGTTAACTAATGAATTAAGCACATTATATCCAATTCACATTATGAGAACTTTACTAGTTTAGTCTGGCATCAGAGCTTAGATACAGATTCAGTCAGGAAATTGTCAACATCATGGAAGTCCTGTGGATTGCTGTAAGTGTATGTCCCAGAGGTTGGAGAACAAGGGAGACTGTGACTTTAATACCCCAAAGCCAGATGGGATCCTTGCTTAAAGAGAAATGAAGTACTGGCCAGGATCTCAGAGTCTCAGGAGCAGGGGAACTAGACAAGTGATTCAGTTTCTCAGACTGGGGTATAAAATAGTGTCTTGTTCACAAGAAACAGGACCAGAGCCTAACTACTAGAATTCACTGGAAAACTAGAATAGAACTGGACCAACAATATGCCATATTTTAATGCTGCTCTACAAAGCTAATGGCCTCCATCTCTTTAAATTCTCTCTAACAATGAATGCAGTTGGTCCCTGATCCCATGAGCAGAGTGGAGCCTTGCTGTATATGTGAATTGTATAACTCCAGTGTGGTAATTGCAGGAACAAACGGGCAGAAAAAAGGGCAAAGTTCATCATAGTGAAAATGGAACTCATGGCAGATCCTCTGGATCCCACGTTTTACAAGAGACTGTTTATTAGGTCTGCATTTTAACCTCATGAGTCTCCTCAGTTTATCCAAATGAAATATCGACCTCCACTGAAATTCAGTTCACTTCACTAAACCTCTAAGCCTTCATCACCAATTGTTAGACTGTTTATATGCTAGGTACAGTGAATAAAATGAAATATAAACCATACTTTTTGCTCAGTGGGATAACAAGTAAAAATGGAATTCAGTGTCAAGCTATACACATAGGCTTAAAAATTTATTATTAACAGCCACTTTGGAAGACACTTTGGCAGTTTCCTACAAAACTAAGCATACTTTTAACATAGGATCCAGCAATACTTAAATGTGGAAATCAAACTATTAAAGATTTCAGAAGATAATATGGAAGTAAATCCCTGTGACCTTAGGGTAAAGAAGGATTTTTTTTAAACAAGATTTAAGAACATGAAGCGTGTGATTAACCAGTTCAACCACATTAAAATTAAGAGTTTAATCAAAAGATACCATAAAACAAACAGTACAGTGGAGGAAAAAGTGTTTGCTACTGTGTTACAGTTAAACACATTTAACTGATATGGTCCAGTTTCAAGAATATATAAAGAACTACAAATTAATAAAATCAAATACCCCAATAGAAAATATGCAAAGTACCTGAACACTTTACAAAAGAAGGCATCCAAGGAGTCAATAAGCATATAAAAAGATGTTCAACCTAATTAATATTCAGAGAAAGGCAAATTATACCTACCATATTTGGCACAAATTAAGAAATCTGAAAATACTAAAGATTGGTGAAGATATGGTGCAACTAGGATTCTTACACACTGCAGGTGAGAATGTAAATTGGTGCAATCACTTTGAAAAGCTGTTTGGCATTGTCTAGTAAATTTGAAATTTTATGCAATTTATGACCCAACAGTTTATTTTGCACATCTATACTAGAGCAGTGATCCCTGGGATCTCTGAGGCATTTTCAGATCAAAACTAGTTTAACAATATTAAGACTTCATTTGCCTAAAAAAAAAAAACAACAAAAACTATATTGATATTTGCACTGATTGTGTAAAAGCAATTGTGGGAATAAATGCTGACACCTTAGCCTGAATCAAGACAGCCATACTAGTATTCAGTGTGTTTGTAACTCCTATGCACTCACAATAAAACCACGCCATTTTCACTTGAGTGTCCTTGATGAAGCAGCAAAAGTATTAGTTTTATTAAGTCACAATCCTTGAGTTCATGTCTTCTTAATATTCTATGTTACCCATTACTGCTACATGAATACTGGCTACATGATATTTCTGGGTCAGAGGCAAAAGATGTTATTACAGTACAGCAAGCATCATAAGCATCAACATATTTACATTGGTTCCCCTTGGCCCCAAATTCCACAAGGGTGACACCATATGGCCCATATAAATGCTGCACATGCAGTGAGTTTGCATTGCAACTGAGAAACATGGAGCTTAAGGAATCTACCACTTTTATAGCAAGTATTAAGTTAACCTGTTCTTTGTCCAAGAGGAGAGATGTTACCTCATCTCTCAAAATTACCCTGACAAATGGCTTGAGTAAAAGAACAAGTGATCAGGCACATGCAGCAAGATGTGGAGGATCACAAAAGGCCCAAGGATGACTGTCTCTCCCAATATGTATCTGTCTCTGTGTGTGCATATGTGTGCGTGTGTGTGTGTCCCTGTGACTCTTTTTCTCTATCTGTGTGTGTGTGTTCCTAAAACCCTCCACAAATGAGAATCATTAACTCAATGTAATCTGAAATGTTTACTAAACACATAAAACTGGCAATGGAGATATTCCCTTGTTACCACTATTCATCCATTGGGGTGGGCCCGAGGTTTGCCAAACACTCCTTTGTTCTTGTTTTTGTTCTTCTTTTTTTAAATTATTATTTTTGAAACTCAACAGCAGAGAGTTGAGTTAGTTTTTCTTCTCTCTATTATTTATCTATACTTAGTTCAAGGCACAGCATCATTATCTGTATCAGTACAAGCAGGGACCCTTCTTGTTTAATGCTTGTATTAGTTTTTATATTTCTATAGTCCCACTTATCTCCTCTTGTAGACAGTTACTCAGATAAATTTGATATGTATATTTGAATCCCTATGTATCCTCATAAAATATTGCAGATTGTTTTGTTGTGTGTTTACTTTTTACTTTTTAAGTCTGAAATGATTTCATATTTACAGAAATATTACTATAGTAGAAAGATTTACCATGTGTTTGTCACCCAGATTCAAAAATAGTAAAGATTTTACAACACTTGTTTTATCTTTTTCTATTTATATGTCCATAAATATTTTTCTGATCTCTTTGAGAGTAAGCTGTAGACATTATATCCTTTTTTCCTAAACATTTTAGCATGTATTTCCTAAGAACAAAGGATATTCTCTATATAGCTGTCATCCAATGGTCAAATTAGAAAGTTTGATATTGATACACTACTATTATCTAGTATACAGTTCATACTCCAATTTCATTTATTGTCGCCAGCAATGTTTGTTTTCTGTAGCATTTTTTTTCTCCCTAATCCAGTTTCCACTGCATTTACTTGTTATCTTTTGAGTATTTAATCTGGAATAATTCTTCAGACTTTTTTGTTATTCAAGATTTTATATGTAACTTTTGTTTACTTATATGGTGTAGCGCTACAGATCTTGCTCCCTTTCTTGTTTTTTTTTTTTTTTTTTGAGACAGAGTCTCGCTCTGTCGCCCAGGCTGGAGTGCAGTGGCGCGATCTCGGCTCACTGCAAGCTCCGCCTCCCGGGTTCACGCCATTCTCCTGCCTCAGCCTCCCGAGTAGCTGGGACTACAGGCGCCCACAACCGCGCCCGGCTAATTTTTTGTATTTTTAGTAGAGACGGGGTTTCACCGTGGTCTCGATCTCCTGACCTTGTGATCCGCCCGCCTCGGCCTCCCAAAGTGCTGGGATTACAGGCGTGAGCCACCGCGCCCGGCTCCCTTTCTTAACTATATATTTTTTACTCTTTTTAAGATCCACTCATATAGGCCAGATGTGAGGGCTCATGCCTACAATTCCAGCACTTTGGGAGGCCAAGATGGGAGGATCACTTGAGCCCAGAGTTTGAGATCAGCCTTGGTAACATAGTGAGACCCCATTTTTATGAAAAATTTAAAAATTTGCCAGGTTTGGTGTTGCACACCTGTGGTCCCAGCGACTTGAGAGAATGAAGTGGGAGGATTGCTTGAGCACAGGAGGTCGAGGCTGCAGTGAGCCGTGATTGTGCCACTGCACTCCAGCCCGGGTGACAGAGCCAGACCCGGCCCCGTTGCCCCAAAAAAGATCCACTCATATTAATGTGTAGACATCTATCTTGTTTGTTACTTCTAACTTCTGCTTAGTATTCCACAATATACATCTGCCAAAAAAGAAATATATTTTATACTACAGCCTGAATATCCTATTAAAGGGATCTTTTGAAGCTGATGTCATGAATGTCAGTTGTAAACCTAATTGTACTTTGTGTCACTGTAAGTGAACTATTTGACATTGCCAGATCATTTCTGGGATTTCTTATGTTTGAAATATAGGTTACAGAAGTATATATTCTCTTAAATGACTAAAACCTAAATCCTTGAGACAACTATCCACAGCTGACAGCTAAACTATAAATATTATTAATAGAAATAAAACTCAGGATTTTCTTCAGTACTTGAGTTCATTGGTTTTAAAATCTGTTGGCTTACATACATCTGAAAGGATTTTTTAAAATCATGTACCTTATTGTGTATTTTTCAGTTGATGTCTAAAATTTTTCCTTTTATGTCTAAGTAATTGCAAAGGATAGAATTTCCAGTGTTGCAAATATTGTTATTTAAAAATAGAATTGATATAGCCCTCTCTTAATTATATGCAGTTTAATCTAAATGCCATAGCAATTAGGTAACTATCATTATGCATTTAAAAAATACATCAACAGGTTCTGTAGTCAAAATTTACATCATTTTCCCCTTTTTTAATTCAATGTGCTCATTCCCATTTAGAACTTTATCTTAATGTATATTTTAATATATCCTAATATATTTTAAAATATATTTTATGCTTGAGTATTTTAAAATTATACACTGTATTATATCTCTCTACAGCAAAAACATGTATATTAACATTTATTAATTTGTTTCTATGATCAGAAAGAAAATAAAAATTTCTTCCAGATTTGATGTTCATTACATTACAATAATTATTAGTTTCAGTGATTGTTTGGAAGAACATATACATATTACAAATTTTGATAAATAATTAAATACATAAGTAAAGTTTTTATAAGAAGATGTTGTTAATTGGATGTATTTTTTCAATTATTGCATTTATGTATGTAGTGCTATAACGAGGCAGGATTTCAGCATCAGTTCAATTTCTATAGATGTGAATGCCGAGAAAATTTGCCCACATAAGAAGTAGACAGGGATAAAAGGAGTTTATTATAGAAATATCACTCAACTCTTTGAACTCCTTTTGAATTATTTGTCAAAATATAACCATGGGAATCTATCATCAAAGAATAGTTTTAACCATTGATCAGCTGGTTGTTTGATTATGTGCTCCTGCAAACCTGATAAAAGTGAGGAATTGGAAACTACCTTATATGGTTTAATTAAAATCAATCATCAAAAGTTATTCTCTTAACATTGACACAAATGTTCACTTGCCTCTTTTCTTGGCATCATGTTTTTATACTCCAAGGCAATGCACTATTATAAAATTATAGATAGGTGAAAGATATGCCTTTCTTTGTAAGACAGGAGATAGAATTTTGGAAGTAGGAGCTTGATTTGTTTTTAGAAAAGAGTGCATAAGGAGTCAAGAATCTCGAAATTGATGCTCTTAAAGCCATCTGAGCCTGTCTACATACCTATGTTAACATGAAACAGGGATACGTATAAAATTGCCGCTAAAAGGAAATAGTATTTTTAAAGCTATCATTACTTGAAAAGAATCATAGTGTTATTAACACAGTAACGTCAACGTTTCAGAGAAATAAGGAATATTACCCATTTACACTACTGAGGTCTTTATGTAAATCCATAGTTGATTATTTTGACAGAATGTACGTCTGATTCAACACACTTGAAACTTCACCTTCATATTCCTTGAAGACCATTCACAGAGACTTACTCCACTGTGTTGAGGTCGGCCTAGAATACTAAATATTGGTGTTCTTGGAAGGTTATTTGATGTTTTAATTTAGGGCTCTGGATACTGTCATACACTTCTCTTTCTTTGCTTATTTTTGTTCCTCCACCTGAATTACTAGCTCTTCCTAATATGTGTGTATGCACATATATGGGGCTGGGAGGAAAAAATATATATAATATTATATATATATATATATATTTTTTTTTTTTGAGACAGAGCCTTGCTCTATCACCCTGGCTATGGTATAGTGGTACGATCTCAGCTCACTGCAACCTCTGCCTTCTGGGTTCAAGTGATTCTCATGTCTCAGCCTCCTGGGTAGCTGGAACTACAGGTGTGCACCACCACCCCCGGCTAATTTTTTCTGTATCTTTAGTAGAGGGTTTCACCATGTTGGCTAGACTGGTCTCGAGCTCCTGACCTCAGATGATCCTCCCGCCTCAGCCCCACAAAGTGCTGGGATTACAGGTGTGAGCCACTGGGCCTGGCCTATGCGGACATATTATATGTCTTTATTATAACTCTTTTAATGTTGTACTTATGAAAGTCAATTAATTCTGCTTCCTAAGCATGTCTCAAACCTAATTCTACCTGTTTATCCAGCACCCTTGTTCAGATCAACATCAGTTCTCAGTTGGTAATGATCTTCTGACTACTCCCCTGGCTCCATTCTCTTCCTACTTCAGTATCTCCACCATGGAGTTACTATAATTACTTGTCTAATAGACAGATCAATTCCATATTCCCTGACTCAGAAATCTTCAGTTGCTCTTACTTACAAATCTTCCCTGTTTCTATGCTGCCAAGAGGACTGATATTAATATTTACTTTTATTAATTATCTTGTACTTAACTATTCCCAACTACCTTTCCAGATTTTTTTCTCCAGCAACTATCCTCATCTATTTTATACTCTAGTGACATTTTCTTGGACACATATCATGGTGCACTTACTAGAATATATGTCATAACAGACACATAAATTTATTTTCTTAGTAATATTCAACCTAAACTTCTGGTTACTTGTGAAGAAAGGTTAAAACGTATATGTAATCTGTATTACACATACATTGTATAAACACACACACACATATAGGGTATGTAGTGGGTATATCCTTTTCAGGAAAACATTTTTATTGTAAAAATGTGTTTTTAGATCACATTGTTAGCACTAAGCGTGGCTATATAACACAGGAAAAAAATGACAAAATATTTTTAAAATGAAGGAGGCCACAATAAAGAAAAACCATAATCCTTAACTATATCTATGGTTTTCAAAAAAGCGTTTTGAAACACACATACAAACGACTACAAATTACATGTGTGTTAAATTATCTTTTATTAATATTAATAAGAAAAAGGACTTCTGTATTTGGCCTATAACCTAAAACTCAACTGATCATAGCTATCTTCTTATAATTCTCTTTTGGATTCAGCATAGTGAGGTAGGATGAACACTAACATATTAAAAGGTAGGTTCTGCTAACAGTTCCAACACTGACAAACTGTGTGATCTTTAGCAGGTTGTTTATCTTTGCTAAATCTGTTTTATAATTTATAAAGTAAGAATTGATATGTAATATATTCGGCTCAAGGACAAATTGAAACGTGTGATAACAGGTGAGAGTATGTGACTACATTTAAAGAGATTTAGACATGTGTTGTATCACTGAAGTATTCTTTATTCCTTAGTCTCTTTAATTTTAATCCTAAATTTCTTTAGAGGATATGGCCTATCCTGATGGAAGGCATATGTTGATAAGGCTAATAAATGGCCAAACAAGGAAATAAGGGATGTGTTTTTTTTTTTTTTTTTAATTTATTTTTTCTATGTTTCTTCCTCATTAAAACAGTTTTGGTATGAACCATGATGGAATTGGAAATTCTTGTGGGACGAAAGGTCATGAAGCAGCAAAACTTATGGCAGCTCACATTACTGCGAATACCAATCCTTTTTCCTGGTCTGCGTGCAGTCGAGACTACATCACCAGCTTTCTAGAGTAAGTAATCTCTGGAGAGTGATGATAAATTGCTCCAGAAGTAAGCCACTGGTAGAAGCCTAATATGTAGTGCTTTCAACTTTGCATAATGAGTAACTTTTATAGGGCCTACTGATATTTCAACTGTTTCTTAAATACTTTAATATATCATTGTGGCAATTTTTTTTCTTCATATAGAATTTATAGAATAGAGGAAGTGGAGCAAGGATATAAGTGGGACTGATGGTGTGAGTGTTACAATTGTTTAATAAATGGGACACAATTTCAGAAAGCATTCAGATTTGCATGATTTAATAGTACATAGGCCAAACTTATGTTCGGTGATTACATATTTTATTTTGTCGGTGAAAAAACTGAGTTCTATAGGAGAGCCAAAGTATCTAATAGTAACAAACAACAACAAAAAATAACCAAACACCAAGGAAATGAACACTTTGAGAAAAATATTTGTTTTTGAAAATGTATTAAGCGATCCATTTTTCTGCAGTTTGAGAACTTTTTGGTCCTTTAATGTATATTCCAAGAGTCTGGTTATTTAAATGTGAAGAATACAAATTAGCTCAGGTATAAGCATGTTAAGGAAATCAGATGTTCTTCTACATCTCACTTGCATAGGGCTTGAGGATTGTACTTTGGAAACTGATAGACTTGGGTCTCACTTCTAAGTGCGTGTTCCTTAACTTTTCTAATCTTCAGTGTCCTAAGTTGTTAAATGAAGTTAAGTCATACTGTTTATGTCATCAGGTGTTATGTATGTAATTATGTGTCATACTATAATGTATATAAAATATATAACAGACATTCTTTAAATGGTAAATATTATTTTAAATAATATCAAGATTTCAGTGCTTTATTGCTTTACCATGATTTTTAACTGTTTTGTGCCATTTTTTTTTCCTTGGGGAAGAGAAATTAAATACTCTGTGAAAAAGTAAGGTATACATAAAGTACAGACCAGCAATGGAAATTCTTAAAAATTGGCTCTGTTCAAAGTTTATATTAAAACAATTATATTGTAAAATTTTAAAAATTCAAACAGGTTACATACGGTAACATTATTTATTAAAATTTCCTTCATATCTACTAATAGCCAGAGCATATATTTTGAAAACTATGATTAGATATTTTTAAAAGGTCACAAACAAGAGACTTTAAATTACCTAGCACAATGCTTTATTAAAAAACAAATCAAAAGATAAATGTTTAAAATGAGCTCTTTTAAATTAATGTAATAATAAAGTTGAAGGAATTTGAAATTTATTTGAGAAGGTGGTTCTTCTGATAACCATATTATAACCTAATAACTTTTAATTTTAGTAACAGAAGAGTATAAGATTATACTTGCCTACGGTGAAAACTGATTGAAGTGCTATAAAGGTACACCACAGAGCATTTGTAAGATATCTTTTGGTTGTTCTTAATACAAAGCACTAGCAATATCACGTTCTAAGATGTTTTTAATGAGATCGTTTACCTAAAACATTTTTGAAGATCTGCTCTCCCTGGACATCAAGTTAGATCTGGAATTTCTCCCTTGACTTGGCTTATGTTTTTATAATGGAATATTAATGTCCATCACCAGAAAGACAAACTGTGTAACATGCTCAGGATTCCTGTGCATTTCTGATGGTTGCTCTTATCTTGTTGTTTTCGTTGTTGTTGCTGCTGTTGTTATTGCTTTTGTACCGTTTTCTTTTCTCCTTTATCTTGTTTCTGTCCCATTGGCTATATTGCACAGCTCATTTGCTAGTACCATCTCTGTATACTAAATACAAGGACCAGTTGTGATCTCCTGTCAGATCTTGTCTACTTGAAACCATATTGAGGCTAAGACACTCCAAAAGGGAATCCTTAAATTGCTGGTAAAATACAGTTTAAAAATCACCACTGGTTTGGTGAGGGACATAAAAGTATTACTAGTTTCAATAAAGTGTTCCATTGAATTAATTAAAAGAATTGATCCAAAAAGCATTATTTAAGCCTTATTGCCTCTTTGCATTTTGTATGTGTAAGCATGATTAGTGTTGACAGGGTTCTAATGGGCTTATTTATCCTGTATTTTATAAAAATATTTCCATGTACATCCTCATGGGAATGCTCACAAAGTTAAAACTATTAATGAAAGATAGATGTGAAGCACAATGGGTAGAGACTTGGGGAAAACTTGGCTTTCCCTCCTCTTTAATAATAAAACTAAACAAATCTGATTATAATCTGACCAAGCAATAAAGGGTTTTTAAACACAAGGCTCTTTAAAAAGGTCAGTTCACCAGAGCACAAAGACATAACAGTAACTTTCTTGAATTTCTTTGTTCCTTTTTATTAATGCAGTGAACTTAATTGCTTTAACAGCTATACGTGATATTTTTTAAAATCCAGTGCTATTTTGATCAGGGATTGAGGTTACATTTATGTTTTATAGTTGGCTCAAAAAGGCTCATAACATTTTATTTTAGCTTCTCTTCTCAAGAAAAAGAATCTTGAAAGATGAATTGTTTAGGAACTGCAGCCCAGCCAACAAAACACATACCTTTCTCTACTTAGTAGCTGTATAGGCCAAAGATGATGGTGGATTTTAACAATGAGCTTTCTATGATTTATAGAGATTCACTATTCACTATGTTCAACTGAAAACGATTCCATGGCCAATAGAATACAAAGTCTCTTGTGTCATTCTAAAACACTAGGTGCTACTGATCAATCAGGAGTTTACCAACTCCCAATATTTTTTTTCAGATTTCTTAAACTCGGTGATTCAATAAGTGGTTCATGAATCGCCCAGAAGCCGTCCTGATTAAATAATAAAGAACCCATTTCCGTTAAAATGGACGTGTTATGCCAGCTTCTGATGTTTTCCGGCGACGGCTTTGCAGGTAGTGTCTTTCCTATCTGCCTGCGGGACTGATTTATTTATTTATTTAGAATATAGAGAAAGGTGAACCTGGTATTATGGCTCACACCCATTGATGACTATGGGCTAATTTACCAGGCAGTGGTAGACAGCCAGAAGTAATTTAAGCCAGTTTTTCGTACATTTTCCACCACTTAGCAATAGTACAGAATAATTTCATATAGTTTTCAAAAATTATGGGGGCTCTGTGAATCAACTCTTGCTCTATTAAAATTAAAGCCTATTAACTTGTTTGAACTGTCAAAGATCCATAGCAAAATTTCCTACAGTTCCAAATTAAATACAGAGTAGACATTTTCACAGAAAGGATGGAAGCTGAACGTATTAAAAGAAGCAATGTTACGGTCAGAGTTGACCTAGGAGGAAAGGTGACTGTGGAGCTACAAGAGAAGTGAATAAGATGAGCAAGATGACCAAAGCACTCACATTTCCTCTCTAGCAATGACCTTCGAAAGTCAACATCAGGCTGTTATATAAAAAACAATCTTTATAGATGAAACCTTTTTAAATAAATGTAGAATCTAAGAGCTTGGCAAAACAGGTTTCTCCTCCTTCTGTTTATCTGACACATTTGGGGAACCTTGCTCTAATCATAATAACTTTGATAAGTCGTAATTATATATAGGGGGAAAAGGGTAAACCACTCTCAATACAGTATTTGTGTCTTGAAAGCTTCAAGCTCAGTTATATTAAGGGTGAGAGAGAAAGATTTGCCTTAGAAGGCAGTACGTTGTTAGCTTTATTGAGAAGACTGACAAAGCAGTTTATGAGAATATAGTATGTAAGATGGTTGACTTACTATAGATGATATCAACCCAATTCTGTTTTGCTTAATTTATGAATCAGCACAACTTAGTGGAATAAAAATAGGAGGTGGCATTAAGTGTTAACTTTTTGTTGTTGTTGTTAAGAGACTGTTAAGATATGTACAGGGTTATAGAGAAAGATTTATTTTTTAGATTGACCCACTGTATTATGGACTAAAAGTTTCTATTTTATGGTATAACTGTTTTAGTGAAAATGCATCTAAAATCACAATTAGGAGTATATCCTAATGTGTTCTGGAAACAAAGCCATGAATGCATATTTTACATAGAATCTAAATTTTTGCTGAAGACCGAACTCTAACTCATATTCCTATATTCAAGGCTAATTTTTGGACTATGCAAATAAGACCTCTCTAAATTAGAAGTAGAATTCATAAAATATGACTTTCTCATCATGCTGCAAACATTTTGGGAAATGTAAATATACTTTGATTTACTATGAATTTCATAATCAAGGGAGAAGTATATTCTGAAACTAATGCATTTTTTTGCTTGGTCTTAGAAGCATAAACAAAAATAGAGGCTAGGAATTCAATAATTATCTGTGTTGCTGTAGATATTAACTAGGGTTTGGCTTTTTAGTTGTGATTATATGCTGCTAGGAAAATAATCACAGGTCTACTTTTTATATGTACAATTTTGCTCTGACAAGTACATGTTTAATAATGTTGTAACTACATATCATAGATGGAGACTATTCTACATTTGATAATGAGTGAGGTTCATGTTTTCTGACTGGAAAAATTTGCATATTACACCAACATACAAACCATCTATGTTTAAAATTATTATTTGATGAGAAGATTTGTATATAGTATCACTACAGTACTATTATAATTTTGATAGTAGCATAAATAACACTGGACGTTGTAAGAATTGTATAGTTATATCTCCATTAGCTAGAACCCTAGATTAAATAAAAATTTCCCATAAATTTCAATTTTTTTAAAAAACGAGATAATTACAAAATATAAGACAACAACTTATATCTAATATTTTATGAAAGGAGATGTTAGGTTGGCGCAAAAGTAATTGTAGTTTTTGCCATTAAAGTAATTGCAAAGCCACAATTACTTTTGCGCCAACCTAATAGATTTACACATTTATACCAGGAAACATACAAAAAGTGTTCATCTCAGCATAATTTGCAATTCTTAGAAATTGGAAATAATCCAGATATTTATTAGTAGAGGAATTATAAATAATTGTGACATACTTATAAATGGAATATTAAAGAACAATAAAAATGAACTGGCTACAATTACATTTACACACATCAACATAAAAGTATCTCATATTCACGATATTGAGCAAAAGAATAAAGTCACAAAAGACTACCCACAGTATGACTACTTTTATATAGAGTCTCAAAACAGGCAGATGAATAATAATTAGACAGTAAAATTATTAAGCAAAGCAAGGAAATTATTATTATAAAAAGTCAGAATAGTAGTTACCTTTGGGGGTGGGGGGAAATGAGGGCTATTACTGGAATAAAGCACTTGAGAATTTTCATAGGAAAAAAAAATAAGGAAAAGCACTCCCAGGGTTTAATATACATTGCTCGCATCTATGTCTTCCACCTCTGTACCTGTATCTGTAATATTTCATAATGGTAATTGATGACTCAGAGGCATGAAAATATCCAGAATTATTTTAAGAATTAATTAGTAACTAATAATTATTGTCTATAGACTTTAGTTACTTGAACATAGCAGGAAAGTAGCAGACAAATTTTGGTTAACATAGTGCAAAAAGCATTTTTCTTGCTTAACCCTTAGTTAAGAATTCAAATATAGGCCGGATGCAGTGGTTCATGCCTATAATCCCGGCACTTTGGGAGGCTAAGGCAGGAGGATCTCTTGAGACCAGGAGTTCTAGACCAGCCTGGGCAAGATGGTGAGACTCACTATCTACAAAAGATACAAAAATTAGCCAGGCATGGTGGTACGTGCCTCTGGTCCTAGCTCCTCGGGAGGCTGAGGTGGGAGGATCACTTGAGCCCAGTAGTTCAAGGCTGAAGTTAGGTGTGATCATGTCACTTCACTCCAGCCTGGGTGACACAGCGAGACCCCATCTTAAAACAAAATAAAAGAATTAAAACAGGAAAACGATCCCATCCCTCAAATATTTAAATCAAGGTTTTACTGTATATACCAGATATGGTTACTAGAAGGAAAATGTACTACACATGTAGTAAACATGCATTGAAATGTACAGACAATTTAAATCCACCTTGCAGATATATCCCCACATTTGCTTTACTGGCAGATACTTGACTTGTAAGCCTTGCTAATTTGTACAAATACAACCAAATCCATTTCAAAAGTCCTTTGTTTATTCCGTGTTTCTAAATACTGGTTCATTTTTAAAGATCCATATGGTTTTCCTTTATGTTTTATTTCATATGGTGTTTTATTCTTCTGTAAAAATATACTGGAAAAGGAGAACAAGACTTGTCTAGACTACATTAATACAAAGCAATAGGTGCTTCCAAAGAACTAAAACAAAAACACACGTTTGGGATAAACTTTCTTAGAAGAGTTTTGACCACAGGTGTGTGCAGTTCATGGCATTCTTGGTGGTGTGAAGGCCATTGCAGTTGTCCTCTGGTTTGGTAGTTTTTAAAGAACATGAACCATGATTAGAAGCCCACTAATATTAATATATTGAAACAATAATTTTAGATGAAGCAATTATTCTTGCTTCCTGCTGGGTTAAGTCAGTTTCCAATTTGCCATCAGAAAAGAATTTTTTCCTCAGGATATCTATTCTTAAACTCTTCTTTGGAGTCCACACAGTTCTTTCTCTGATTCTGGGTTAATTTTATGTATTACTAAAAGTAATTATTTTAAAATTTAAATAAAATAAGTTGATGTCACCAAAAGCTGGTGTCACTTAGGTGAATATATCCTACACTTTTTTGATTATGTCATTGTAAATATTTTTTGCCTATTGGATACCTACTCCAGTACACAATTTAAAATAAATATTTTCTATAAAAAATATTTATAGTAGTGCTTAACTTGTTATTTTATTTTTATTACATATTTAATTCCTTTCATAAAGATGTTTATAATTTTATTGTCAATAGAAATGAAACAGCTATTTTAGAAGAAAGTTGGGGAATTAAACCACTAATTCAGTTATCTCACCAATATCCATATTATCAAAATGGTTCTTTTCCCATTATACTATTCAAATATGACCTCTTTGTCATTAACCTTAATATATAATTTAAAATTTACTAGTAGCATTACATTTGCCTAAAGTTTGCATATCCATATAGATTAAAGATATATTACTTAATAAAACCAAAAAAGCATTCTATTTAAAAAATTCATCTAGAGATAATTTTTCTTGCTGAGGTACATGTTAATTTCTAAAAGTATAATAAAAAGGTAATAAAAAAGTGTTCTGTTATGAAAACTGGATAGCTGGGTGAAAAAAGATTGTTCTTTTTTAGTTAGATACCTTGAGCAGTGACAAACGAAATGATTGTAGTAGCCAATGGTAAAATCCATCTGTATTAGTACCATACTTAATATTCCATCTAAATATTTCTTATTGATTAAAAAATTAGGAGGGCATGAAAGAAAGGAGAAGGATATAAAGAAGACAGTAGTCTGTCTCTTTCATCTTTAACTCTATATCACCTTAGGAATAGTATGGTTCAGTTTTTAAAAGGTATTAATTTGCTGCTGTGTGGGAACATACCTTTTTATATAACAAATTGACTTTGACATGTTAAGAATATAAGAAACTTTTAAGTGAATAGGAAAGTGATTGTTATGCATAGTTCTTTCTTAGTTATCTATAAATGAAAAATTGTACTGTCCTAAATAACAGTTGAGGAACTTCTACTTGTGAAATTATTTTCCTTTGGCAAAGTGGATGGAAAAGATTTGGGAAAAAAAAAACAAAACACAAGTGCTGGCACAATGGACAGGAATGTTGGAAAAAATTTTTAAATGTTGGCATAGGAATTCTTTAAAAATTCTAACTTACTCACATGTGAAATGAAAGTAAAAAAGCATCTGTCCTATTTTATGCACACTGACTAAATAAAAATGAGCAATTATATTTAGCAAAGTTTAAAGCTTTTTAAACTAAGGTATTCTGTCTGGGTTTTGGCGACCTTTATGTTATTTGTTCCACTGAATTAAAATATTATGTTTGAGTGCAGGCATAGCTTGAAACGTAGAAATTATACAAAGAAGAGAACATTCTCTTTTCCAATTCTGATGATTCTAGATGAAATATGAAATTTTTGAGAGACTAAACACTTCTAATATATTTGAGAGGAAAACTTTGGTCCTTGGCCTCATCTGTCATTCAACCCATTTATTAGTGAAATATTTCAAGAACCTATGGACATGCCTTAACACAACATCTATTGTTCTGCCCAAGGTGGAACTATATAAATTAGGTCTTTAAGGATTATAACCATATTTATTTTTTAAAAATTTTCTGCATTTCATGTTTTTAATTCTACTACCAGATGTGGTTATATTTTGAATGAAAACAAACAAGAAGCTTAGAGCAATATGAAATTCTGTTTTGATTCCTTGAGAAATTAGTTTAAATCAAGGCCAACATGACATTTTCAGATTGTTGTCTGAAATGATTTTATTGTGTCTTGGTGCTGAAATGAATTATTTGGAGCTCTTATTCAGGTTTCAGTAAAGCTATTCTGTTCTGTCATGTGATTATTTATTGGGAGAATGTATTGTTTTTCATGCATCAAGTTATTAAAACAAAGCTCAACACATGGTTTCATAATTGTGCCTGAAATAGTCCATAGAGTACCTAATTTCCTTTGATCCTTTATGTTGAACAGTTCAGGCCGTGGTACTTGCCTTGATAATGAGCCTCCCAAGCGTGACTTTCTTTATCCAGCTGTGGCCCCAGGTCAGGTGTATGATGCTGATGAGCAATGTCGTTTCCAGTATGGAGCAACCTCCCGCCAATGTAAATATGGGGTAAGAAGTCTTCATCCTTATGTTTCGTCATTTATATGTGTTCTTCCATGACACAGATGTTAAGATAGAATTATGATGAATGTCATTTCCCTCTAGCAATATCTTTAATTTAAATATAGCTTTTGACACTGCAGTTTTTCTGATATAATATTTATAATATTTTTTCTAAATGTTTCAATAATCCTAAGTTAAGCACATTACAGATTTCTTGTGAGGGATGCAGGTAGAATTTTAGTAATTCTTAATGTGTTTTTTCTTTAAATCTTAAATTTATGATGCCGACTTTATTTCGTCTTTTGAAATATTATGGCTTTAAAATCCCTCTACATGCCACTTTTCTGATACTCTTATAATTGAGCTAAAGGAAATTTTTACATTAGCTAGACGGCTTTGCTTTTATTCATACTTGATAGTACTAAGTCACTTCATGTTGCTTCATCCACTGCCCACATTCCAACACCACAACCAAGCAGGAACAAGATGACATTAGCTTAAGTAGTGAAACAAGGAAAATTGCTATGGAAGAAAAAAATGTAGGCATCATAATTTACTCTGCATGTCTGCCTTAAAAAGAAGTCACAGTGTCTACATCAGAAAATGAATACAAATTCTTTTTAAGTTTCACAGAGCAAGATTTTAGTGGACATGTTCATATTAAGAACATAATATAAGCATAGTGAATGAAAAAATGGGTTGTTAATATGTCAAATTGCTTACCAAAAAAATTCAGATTTAAAAAATAAGTTGAAAGCTTGATTTCTTTTTCTTTTTCTTTTTCCTTTTTTTTTTTTTTTTTTTTGAGACAGAGTCTTGCTCTGTCACCCAGGCTGAAATTCAGGGGTGCAGTCTTGGCTCACTGCAACCTCTGTCTCCTGGGTTCAAGCGATTCTCCTGCCTCAGCCTCTTGAGTAGCTGGGAATACAGGTGTGCACCATCATGCCTAGCTAATTTTTGTATTTTTAGTGGAGACGGGATTTTGCCATTTTGGCCAGGCTGGTCTCAAACTCCTGGCCTCAAGTGATCCACCCACCTTGGCCTCCCAAAGAGCTAGGATTATAGGCGTGAGCCACCATGCCCCACCTGATTTCTATTTTTATGCAAATAGTCTTTTAAATCCTGTTTTAGAAATAATAATAATTAAGTATTAGGGTGGTATTGTACTGTATCATTGTACTGTATGTATCCTCTTTGGGTACAGAATAAAGGGAAGTGTTTTCTTAAATATCTCTTGGATGACAAGTGTATTATTATTATTCTTGTTAGGCTTTAGCAGCATATTTCTGCACTAGATTTAAAGATTGTGTGTGATTATATGGATATGTAGAACCTTGTGTAAAACTTTGGCTTATCCTTAATCTTATTTTGTATGGTTCTAGTTTCTTTTGTTCTTAGGTTGTTTGTTTCAATAAAAGTCAGTCAAACTTTAACCATAGTCTTTCTATATATACTTATGGATTAATACATTGAAATTCATGATCAAATGAACTTAGAAAATTTCTGTTAGATTATTCATATCCATGTCTCTCATTTCTTTGTTAGCAAGTGAAATAATCTATATTTTTGTTTTCTATTGGAAACTGGATTTTAACTCCACCTGCAAATTTCTACATTAGATAATTTATATTATCAGTTTTGTAGAATCTATGGCTACAGGATACAGTCTTTTTCTCTCTCAAATAAATTAATAAAAATTTGACTTAATTCTTCTTGCTATATCTATATATCTAATTCAGTTCAGACTAATTGATTTGAAATGAGATGAACAATACAAAATTACATATTTTTACTTTATGTTCCTGATATTCTGCTTTTACATTCTTTTTATTTGAGATGGAGTTTTACTCTGTCACCCAAGCTGGAGTGCAGTGGCACAATTTTGGCTCACTACAACCTCCACCTCTTGGGTTCAAGAGAGTCTCTCACCTCAGCCTCTGAGTAGCTGGGATTACAGGCATGTGCCACCACACCTGGCTGTTTTGTATTTTTAGTAGAGATGGGGTTTCACCATGTTGGCCAGGCTGATCTTGAACTCCTGACCTCAAGTGATCAGCCTGCCTCGGCCTCCCAAAGTGTTGGGATTACCGGCGTGAGCTACTGTGTCTTAATATGTTTTGTTTATAAATACTTCTGTAATGGTACAAAATAAAATTGGAAAACTGAGAAAGACATTAGCATCTTACAAACCTATACAGTTTTAAGTATTTTATCATGAATCCTTTTCACTTTGATTTGTAGCAAAATAATGGTTTCCCTAGATTCATATGAAAATGCTTGTGTTATTTTTTTAAGTGCTATATGTTACTAACAAAGTATATTGAGTCATAACTGATTCTTTACAATCACTCCCACCTCTGAACTTGTGTCAGTTTACACAAACCTACACTGGTTTATATCTGGTGAATCCCTAAAGTTTTAAACAATTCTAAGTACTACTTTGGAAAACAATAGTGGTTTCAAAGTTCAGAGTCCAGTGGGTAAGCAAATCATATTTCAGATGGTAGCTGAAGGGAAAAACAAACCAGCCCTGATTTAGGTAGCTGTCTGAGTATAGCATGCTGAAATGAACACTAAATACAGTTGCTGTAGACTTAGGAGAACACTTTAGAATTTTTGAGAGGGGATACATCTGGTATTGAAAAATCATGAAATGATTCCTCTTTCAACTAGCAGATCTCTCATGATGTCAGGAAAGATTTTAAAGAACTACAGAATGGGCTGGGCGTGGCGGCTCACCCTGTAATCCCAGCACTTTGGGAGGCCGAGGTGGGTGGATCACGAGGTCAGGAAATCGAGACTGTCCTGGCTAACATGGTGAAACCTCATCTCTACTAAAAGTACAAAAATTAGCCAGTGTGTTGACGCATGCCTTCCAGCTACTCAGGAGGCTGAGGCAGGGGAATCACTTGAACCTGGGAAGTGGAGGTTGCAGTGAGCCGAGATCGTGCCACTGCACTCCAATCCAGCCTGGGCTACAGCGGGACACTTGGTCTAAAAGAAAAAGAAAAAAAAAAAAAAGAACTACCGAAGGATCTATACTGCTTTCCATCTCTTCCACTTGGCCATGAAGTAGTCATTGCTGGGTTACCAGTGATTACATCTGTAGTTAAGAAAAATCTTGCCTGAATTTTTAGTGAGTAGGTTCATTAATATACATGTTAGTTATGTTTGGAAATTTACATGAAAATTTTTCTGTTTTATTTTACTCATGGCAACATTTTTCATATTATTCTTGCATATCATCTATTCTTATTTTTCAGGTGTTATTAAAATTCCAATAGAAGTTGTGAGGAGGTTGTAATGGCTATGAATACAAAGAGCAAAACTGTACAGTACAATATACAGAGTAATATAGTTGTATAATGCAGTAATCTATAAATGATGTATAGTTTCTGGTATTTATGTAGTGACTTTTTTCTGAACTACTTCAGACTGAGTTGATAAAAATCGTAATTATTGGCCAGGCACGTTGGCTCATACCTGTAATACCAGTACTTTGGGAGCCTGAAGCAGGTGGATCACCTGAGGTTGGGAGTTTGAGACCAGCCTGACCAATGTGGAGAACCCTGTCTCTACTAAAAATACAAAATTAGCCAGGCGTGGTGGCACATGCCTGTAATCCCAGCTACTCGGGAGGCTGAGGCTGGAGAATTGCTTGAACCCGAGAGGCGAGGGTTGCAATGAGCTGAGATCGTGCCACTGCACTCCAGCCTGGGCAACAAGAGTGAAACTCCATCTCAAAAAACAAACAAACAAATCATAATTATTATATAATATTTTATAGGTGAGGAAACTAAAAATACAGAATGTGATATACCTACTCCAAAGTAAAATAAATAAAGTCCTAATTGATGTCAGTTCTCTTTTCTATTAGGAGTAGTAATTATGTTAATGAAGCAAAGGTAGCAGATGTATTTTGTTTCACAAGACACTTGTTATTAAATTTTTATCAGGTAATGTCTGTTACTAAAAATCTTCTCGAAAGTCCCTATCTTGTCCTAGTCTTTTTTGGGAGAGAGGTGGTCAGGAGATCTTCTCTAAAGTCATTTTTTAGGGTCATAAGTTATCAGATGTCTGAAACTCTGAGTCCTGGATTTGAGTGAATTTCTTTTCTTTCACCTTATATAAAAAAATAGGATGTCTTCAAGGTAAAATACAAGTACAGACAAGTAGCCTGAAAAGCTAGATTCTTACTAGATCATATAAAAATATCTGCTAGCTCTGTTGTAGGTTTCTAAGGGGACTTGGATAATTCCTGGATGAAAATACATTGCAAATAAAACAGCAGTATCAGTATGTCCAAGAAATGTTTCTTTCCCTTTTTAGAGTAACAAGCTCTTTCCTGTAAAACTCTGGAGAATCTGTTGTCTCACTTTTCTTCCATTTTCCATTAATCTCCTCTTTTATTAGAAAAGAATACAAAAACTGAATTAACAAAAAGCATATTGCAGTAATAACAATAAGTTTAAACTTAGGAAGGAAGTCACTAATGAACCTATATAATGTAGGGGCCGTAGGTGATCTTTTGACTGCTTCCCAAAAGGCATAGATTAATTTAAGGCTCAGCCTCAGCTTTAGCTCTTTATTTCTTTATTCTGTCACTTAAATCATATCTCAAATATTGTTTTCCAGTACACTTAATGGTTCAGTATAGGTTAACAATATCCAGTACATAATTTACTATTGATTATTAAGAGCTGATTATTCATCTACAGGTAGATTTAAGGCCACAAAATCAAAGAAATTTTATAGACATCATAGATTGGTTTATTTATGGGAAATTTTTATTGTCTGTGAAGTTTGTCACTGTTTACATAGTTAAGAGTTAGCACATAAATGCATAATAGTGTGTTGTACATGTTACTGCTTATTTTAAATGTAGAACTGAAGAATCAGTAGATCACATATCCTGAATCATAAATGGGATGATCTAGTACATGGTGTCATGATGGATGGAACAGCATATTTTTATCAGAATATTTTAAATAAAAAAAATCTGTTCACCATAAACTATTACCTATGACCTAGAATTGACCATTAATAGATTTTACTCAGTCTTGGGCACTTTTTTTCAGTGAACAGCAGCCAGGTTCTTGTAAACTTCAGATAGCAAGAGGGTATGACAAGCATGCAAATTGTCTTTTATTTACCTGGCACATGACATTCAATAAATGTTTTCATTTCCTCTATGAACCTTTGTAATCTATGATAACATTTCTGTATAGATGATAATGCTGGTACTGCTTTAGGAGAATCTGAACCTTTTGTACTTTGGGGAGCATGTTAAGATACTCCAAGGCACACATACTGACTCAATTTCACTCTTCAGTCTCAGCTCAAATGCCAGTTTTTCTTCAGACAGGCCTTCTGTCTGATCATTCCCTATTAAAAAGGCTTTCCCCAGTTACTCTGTTTCACATTGTACTATTTATTTCTTTCATAGCACTTTTAAAATCCATAATCATGTTGCTTATTTGGTTACTTATTAAATGTGATCATGTAAATGAGGCCTTTTCTAACAACATTACTTAATATTGTACATCCACATGCACACACACACAGAGTTTCTATCATTTTCCTTGCCTTATATTTCTCCTTAATGTTTATAAATTTCTGACATACTATCTATTTTACATGTTTATCTTGCTTATTACTGTTTTCCCCACTGGAAAGTATTTTTCTTGGGGGTAGATATTTTGTCTGTTTCATTCACAGCTATATCCCCAGTGACTAGAACAGTGCCTGGCCCATGGTAGGTGCTCAGTTAATACTTGTTGAATGAATAAGCTGATAATTATCATGGGAGTGTAATTGCCATGAGGGGAAGGATTCCACCTGACTTGTTTATGGCTATTTGTATAGTGACTAGCTCAATGCCTGGCTCTTATGGCAACTCAATAAATATTTGATAAATAAATGAGTGAGAAGAGTTATCTTGGTGAAGAGAGTGGGGAGAGGACCGTTGTGAAGACCCTGAGCCTGTGTATTTGAAGAGCTGAGAGAAAGCCACTGTGCCCAGTGCTCTCAAATAAACACTACACAGAAGAAACAGGAGAAAAAGGTAGAAGCCAAGTGTAACTGCACCTTATAGGCTACGTTAAGTTTTTATCTTAAAAGCAGCAAGAAACTATTGAAGTATTTTTAATGGATGAGACCAAGAGATGCGCAGAAAATAACAGAATTTCTAAGGCACATTATGTCTTAGGAAACAAATTTAATTCTGTAATCTGGAAAACCCAAGTTAGAAAATTAAAGGCTTTTGTAAAGTGATCTATGATGTCCTCTCTTCCCTTTTCTCTTGCCCTCCAAACACACCCTACGCAGAGTACTAAAACAGCTCTGCCACTAATGATTCTCCAGTGTAGCAATGTCCTTACTTTTCTAGGTAAATATAAATTTATTCTTTTTATACTAGAGGGTGCTCATAACTCTGAAATTAGATGAATGGAGGTGTTTATGTGTAAAGGTGTGTGGGCTCCATAATTTTGATTTAAGATTGAAGAATCCCAGTGTGTTGTAGTGGAAACATAAAAGAACTTGTAAAAAGAGATTATGACATAACTTTAAGACTTCTCATTAATTTTGACTGTATTTGTGGCCATTGTTATATTTTACTTACAGATCACCAAACTTGAAAGTTTTCTCTTCTACTTACCTCAATTAGATGATTAATGATAGAATAATCTACAAGTGGTTGAGTACCGTATTTGTCCCAAATTTTAAGTGATAAGAGACTTTTAGGATTTATTATTAGAAATGAAGATCAAAAGAGTAAATATAGATATAAATTCGGATTAATTTATAGTAAGAAATCTAGCCACATAGTTTATATTCATTCAATTCTATTGAAATCTGCATACTTTCTCACCGAAACAAACCTACCTGGTAGGCCAATTTATTATTGAAAACTTATTCGGTAAGCATTGAATAAAAATATGGGGTACTACATAGATTATTTCCTTAACATGTTAATTAATAACTATAATAATAATGCCATCAAGCTATGCCTACCTGAATGTAGCTCTTTGACGTCAGGGTAACTGCTAGAGACAAGATAGTTGAGTTCTCTGATCAGGGTATCCTTCCCCTGGAGAGTATTTAATAAAAAACAACATACTTTGTCTCTCAGACTCATGCTTACTCCCTTTTGTTTATTATTTTATCACCACCAATTAAATAAGATTCAGTCATTGCATTATTATTGAGAATAATTCTTTCATATAATTGTATGTTAGTTGTACGAGTCTTGGGGGTATCATTGGCCACCTATGCAACTTTTTTAAGAGATACAGACAACTTGGGAGAGGATAGCAAGGAAATACTGAGAAGTACGTATAAGGGAACGAGAAAATGAGTTTGAGTAGCCTGTAAAAAAGAAAGCTAAATGTTGGCCTCGAAACCATTTTCTGGTTTTGGAAGGCTTATTACAGTTTGATTGCTAGTAACAAATTGTTCTGCTTCCCTACCAAGAGCATAAAATATCCCACAGTTGTCTTAATTTTTACAGCTGGATGGTTGTAGATTAGGTATTAGGAAGAATTTCAAGTTATTAAACATTGGAATGTTAAACTGAGAAAGATTATAAAATCACACTTTCTTTGAAGATTTTAAGGTGGTATAAATATTCTACAGTGTCGTTTGATACGGGCTTAGGGAATAAAAGGTATGTAATTATTTTAGCACCTCAATATTCTTTTGAAATCCAAACATATATTTATCAGGCATACACTTGACAAGAAGTTTATTTGATTTTTTTCTTAAATTCTAAGCTAAAATCATAAGTCCATGATCACTTGTATCTTTAAAGATTACTAGTTTTTACTAGTAATTTACTAGTTTTGCATTTGCTTCTTAGAGGTTTTTTCTTTCTTTTCTTTCTTTCTTTTTTTTTTTTTTTTTTTGACCATTTAGTCAGTTTTGAATACTTTTAAGTTGGTGATTAGTTATATAAATGGGATTTGTGAATTAAGGGGTTTTTTTTAGTTTAATTTTTGGTTTTTTGCCTTTCTAAGATCTGTTGCACTTAAATTTCTTATTACCTGTAACATAGCAGGATTAAACTATTTAAGGCAAAAATAAGGGTACATTATCCTCTTTCTTCAGTTCGCTACTAAACACCTGGAACTAGGCCATAAGGTCACCATATGTTGGTTTTCAATTTTCCTTTGTGTGATCAAATGATAAGTAACCTTTCTAAGCACTGATGCTCCTTCCTGACCTTTAGGGCTTTGCTTTCCCTCTTTACCTTCAGGATCGTTTATTGCAAGCAGCTGTTGAGAGGTGTTACTGATAGGCTAATGTGGACAAAGAGGATGTTTCATATTTAGAATCAAGGACCCAACATGCATAGAATTTAGAGTTTCCCAAGGGCCGAAAGTGTGCGCATGTCTCTTTTTTATTCTTTAAAGTTTATTTTTAAAAAAATTTTAAAGCCAGCCAGCAACTGTAAACCAACAATAAAATCCTAAGCTCCTCAACCAGCTGATATACCCCTGCCTTCCTTCTTGGCCAAGGTTATTCCAAAGTAAACCTGAAAATCTAGTTGAGGCCACGATGGGAAGGTGGGGTCAGACATACCTCATTATACCGTCCTCTCTTTGGAAGGCACAACTGACCAACATTATCATTAACACAGAGATCTTAAGATTGATGAAACAGACTCTCTGTAGCAATAAGATACCAAATTCCAACCTGACTCTCGTATAGCATCACATGACAGATAGCAGGCCCTGAAAAAAATGGAAGAATTTTACCCTAAAATCTATTTATTTGGCATATGTTGAAGTGGCCCTGTAGAGCTGTCTCGTGTGGGGAGAATCCACATTCTGCAGAGAATCCCCTTCCCTTTCCAGGTCTTTTCCCTGATCCAGCAGAGAATTAACCTTTTTAAGTCTAATAAGAAACATTTACAAACTATTCTTTCTTGGAAGCCTGCTTACCTGGAGGCTTCATCTGCATAATACGAACCTTGGTTTTCACAGTTCCTTATCCTAACCCAGACATTCTCTTCTATTGATTCCAGGTCTTTAGATAATAACTCTTTGAACCAATTGCCAATCAGAAAATCTTTTGCTCCACCTATGACCTGGAATTCCCCACCCCTTTAAACATATAAAACCAAGCTGTAGCCTGACCACCTTGGGCATATGTTCTTAGGATTTCCTGGGGCCCTGTCATGGGCCGTTGATGACTCATATTTGACCTAGAATAAATCTTGTCAAATATTTTACGGAGTTTGACTCTTTTTTGCAGACACAATAAAGACACCATTTTCTCTTCACATACTGCTTTCCTTAATGACATAATAATTATAAAATGATTTTGTACTTTTATGATGTCACCTCCTCCCCTTGTGTAAGCTGCTAATTTTAATTTTCCTCGGTAAATAGAAGAGCTTCTCTTCCCATTTTTTAGTCTGCTTTAACATATATAGTTTCTTAAAAATAATGAAAACATTAGAAAAGGTAATTCTAACATTTTTTAGAAATTATAAAGAGTCTTTGTGAAATAATCATTGTATTATCAAAAAAGCCCTGGTTTAGTTCTTTACAAGGTTATTTTCTGCATATCAGGTAAGTTATTTTACATTAGATGATTACTATAAAACTCTGTTTTCTAAATGTACTTTTATTATCCACTTATATTTGTTAATATTTTAAATTATTATTAATACTTGCAAATAGTGTTGTTCATTTCAAAACTCAAGTAAACCGAAAATCTGTGAATTGATACTAAAATATTAAATAAGTAGGAATATTTTTAAATGTCTTGTTTCTTGGAAGACCATGAAACACTTTTGTGAAATATGTTAACAGTATCTTTTTAAAATCCACACAGAAGTGTTGATATTACATTTAGAAGTCCCAGTAGTAATAATGCATAAGTTGACTCCTAAACTCATATACTGAGTGAATATGTTATAAATTAGTACATAATAGTTATAATTTGGAGATATTGGCTGTTAAAATCAAAGTAAAAAAATAGGAGGGTATTAAGTTTAGTGAGGTTTTATATTTTATTGGAATACAAAAGCAAACCATTACTAATCAGCCTTAATTGGCCAGTGCCATTATTCAGTTCTATTACATTTAAGAGAAATGGGAAAGTAGCTTAGGTGTGTGGTGATTATCTTGGACACTGATTATCGAGCAGAGCTGATTCAAATCTATATCTAGTTAGAATTGAAACAAATTGCTAAATTTTTCTGAACCTAAAGTTTCTCACATTTTCTAAAGAGATTACCATGATGAATAAATGAGACACAAATATGAATATGCCTGGCATACTAGTTGATAGTATACCCTGAAAAAAAAACATTAGTTCCTTTCTTTTATTCCTGCCTACAACATCCCTGCTAAGCGATCATGAAATATGTGCTGAAGTAGCTACAGTGATAGGGATTCAGTTTTGTAGTTCATCATGGTTCACTCTGACTTTTGGAAGATTATTCTATATATAGAACTGAAATCTGCTGCCTCTAGCTTTTACGCATTGATTGAACTGACTTCTTTTCTAGGTTGACCTGCACATTTTTTTCCCCAGTCATTTATAAAATTGACTTTCTAAACTGCAGGAAAATAGTTCCAGTTTCAACAACAGGACAAACAGTAAACACAATCATTCCTTCAGGTATGAAAACAAAAATGCTAGATAAAATAAAACTAATAAACTCAACTAAATTTAGTTCATTTAGCTACAACATGTGATAAGAAGGGACATAGGAACAACTGAGGAATGATGCCAGTATAATGCATGAGCCTTGTTTTTTTCATGTGTGATTGTTTCCTAGAATATTAATGATTTGAAGTTATCAGGCAAGCTTTCTCATATTTAAAGAAATAGTCGATAGCATTAAAGACTCTTAGGCCTACAGAAAGGTCTTTTTTTAATTGAACATGTTGGTTTACTTAGTGGCTTTATTTCCAAAACACTAAGCTTTCTATTGCAGCCATGAGGGCAGATGAAGAAACTGTGAAGATACACATCGTTTGTATCATTTGTGTTATAGTTTAAAAGATGATTGATAAAGCTAAAGTCTGGATCCAATTCTTAATTTTTATGAAAGTGGTCTCTATTGGAGGCAAATGTCCTCCAAAGCCAATGTCTCTAAGAAGGAAGCATTAAAAACCACAGAGGTTAAGGCTGCAAAGGATCAGCTGATTGGGATGCTGGGAACAAATGCCAGTAGAGATTTAACTGTGCAAATGCTTTAATGAGGCAAAAAATGGCACCCATAAGAAACTGAAGCCCCAGGCTTGTGCCTCACATAAGAAGAAAGTAAAACCGTATAAAGCCTACATGGTGCTGATCAAATAAATCAACATGACAAATGGATTCAGTGAAAACCTTGGGATGTGTGATAGAAATAAATGAAGATGCACTTCTGCAATTCAAGAGGCACAGAATACACAAAGAAAAAGTAATGTTCACTGAAGATAAGCTTGAATACAAAAATACAACACAAGGAAACAATCCACCATGAAGTTGACAGGTTAGGAAAATTAATGACCCAAGACAAAAAGATACGGAAATATCGAAGACAGGTTAAGAAATAGGTGATTGAAATGAGAAGGTCTAATGCAAGTTGAATAGCAGCTTTAGAAGAAAAAATAGGAAAGATACACATTAAAAGAGATAATAACTAATAGTTTTTTAGAATCAAAGAAAGACATAGAAATTAGAGCATGAATCTCAAGTAGATAAATAGAACACTTAGATACAGTAATGAAGCCCAGGCAGAGTGACTCACGCCTGTAATCCTAGTACTTTGGGAGGCCAAGGCAGGTGGATCACTTGAGGTCAGGAGCTCAAGACCAGCTTGGTCAACATGGTGAAACCCTGTCTCTACTAAAAATACAAAAATTAGCCAGGCGTGGTGGCAGGTGCCTATAATCCCAGCTACTCAGGAGGCTGAGGCAGGAGAATCACTTGAACCCAGGAGGCAGGGGTTGCAGTGAGACAAGATGGCACCACTGCACTCCAGCCTGTGCAACAGAATGAGACTTTGTCTCAAAAAAAAAAAAAAAAAAAAAAATACGGTGATGAAATTGTCCTAAAGCAGACAGAAAAAATATTGAAAGCAACAAGAGAGACTATAAAGATCCGGTGCGGTGGCTCATGCCTGTTATCCCAGTGTTTTGAGAGACTGAGGCAGGAGGATTCCTTGAGCACAAGAGTTCAAGACCAGCTTGAGCAACATGGCAAAGCTCTGTGTCTACCAAAAAATACAAAAATTAGCTGAGCGTGTTGGCATGTGCTTGTAGTCGCAGCTACTTTGGGGTAATGAGGTGGAAGAATCACTTGAGCCTGGGAAGTCAAGGCTGCAGTGAGCGGTGTTCACACTACTACATTTCAGCCTGGGCTACAGAGTGAGACCCTGCCTCAAAAAAAAAAAAAAAAAAGACTATAAAGAAGAAACAGCAGTTAGACCGACAAGTGACTTTTCATCAGCCTCCACAGAAGTCAAATGGCAATGAATTTTAACACCTTCAAATGCTAAGGTAAGATAAATGTCAGCCTACTATATTCAATTTAAATATCATTAAAAATGAGGATACAATTAAGATGTTCAGAAAAATAAGAAAAAGTGTCACTTACTAAATTAACTGCTAATGGATGTATGTCAAAAAGAAAGAAATTGGATTCAGAAGATAGTGGCAAGATATAAGAAGAAATTGGCATTAAAAGCATTGATAAACAAAACACACAGATACAACTAAACGAACATTGATTATCAAGTGTTGGGCAATGGAAAAAATGTTCAACATCACTAATCATCAGGGAAATGCAAATTAAAACCACAGTGAGATACCACCTTACTCCTGCAAGAATTGCCATTATTAAAAAGTCAAAAAACAACAGATGTTGGCATGGATGTGAGGCGAAGGGAACACTTACACATTGCTGATGGAAATGTAAATTAGTACCTCAATGGAAAACATAAAGGAGATTCCTTAAAGAGTTAAAAGTAGGTCTGCCATTCGATCTAGCAATCCCACTACTGGGTATCTACCCAGAGGAAAATACGTCATTATATGGAAAAGACTCTTGGACATGTATATTTATAGCAGCATAATTCACAATTGCAAAGATGTGGAACCAACCTAAGTGCCCATTGACTAATGAGTGGATAAAGAAACTGTGGTATATACATCTTGTGGAATACTACTTAGCCATTAAAAGATCAAAGTATATCTTTTGCGGCACCTTGGATGGAGCTGGAGGCCATTATTCTAAGTGAAGTAACACAGGAGTGGAAAACCAAACATTGTATGTTCTCACGTGTAAGTGGGAGCTAAGCTATGAATATACAGAGGCATACAGAGTGATATAATGGACTTTAGAGACTCAAGGGGGAGGGTGGGAGGGATCTAGAGATAAACTACACATTAGGTACAGTGTACACTGCTCAGGTGAGAGGTGCACTAAAATCTCAAAATTCACCACAATATAGTTCATCCATGTAACAAAAAACCACTTGTACCCCAAGCGTTACGGAAATAAAAAATTTTTTAAAAAGTCTTGGGCAGCGGGTCATTCAGAAACTTTTAGACTTTTGTAGGCAAGGAAAATTTCCCTCTAAAAACTAGCAGACAAGGATAGAGATGCCAATTCTTAATTTTGCCAGGAAGGAACATTTTGCAAAGCCTGCCATAAGCGTACAGACCCTGCCCTTGGGAATTTTACAGTCTACTGTAACACCAATAAAATAAAAAGATTACAACTTAACAAATAAGGACAGTCCATTAAAATAATAAAAAAAAAAGTTTTGTGGAAAAAAAAAAAACTGTCCAGGCTTGGTATGGTGGCTAACACCTGTAATCCCAACACTTTGGAAAGCCAAAGCAGGAGGATCTCTTGAGCCCAGGAGTTCGAGGTTGCAGTGAGACCTCAAAACTAAACAGGCACCTGTTCACATTGACATCATCCTTCTACTTTTGTCAAAGAATATTAAAAACTTTATCATAGAGCAATACCAATCTGTGCCATTTGGGCTACATGTCTGACTATAACCTACCTTTTCCTCTGAAGTGCCTGTTAATTCTAAGTGATTATTATTTTTTTATAAAACCAATATAATACCTGGTGCATAGCAGATTCTTGATAAATATTCTTGAATGCGTTGGGAAAATGCTATTACTTTTGTATTGCCAGGCATTCCTTCTAACTGATTAGAAGTTGACCCCATAACGTTAGAGATTCCAATTCAGATTTCCAGTGTCATATAACGGAAATGTCCTTTAGTGGTGACTGTGGGTAACTTCTCTCTCCTTCCTTAAACTCAAGAGCAAGCATAAAGACCCGAATTTCCCCTACAGAGTCTTCCCAAAACAAAATTTAGGATTATCAAGGGGATTCTAACACGCAGGTGCTGATTTGTTAATTCACAGAGGTTATGAAACTAATCTTAATAAATCTTAACTTCTATCAGGATTCATGAGTATGTGAAAAGAACTAGAGCTAAGCTGGTGGATAGTAAAAAAAAAAAAAAAGAAAAAGAAAATCATTCTTTCTCACTATACTTCAACACCTCCTATATTTTATTTAGGGAAATCTGCCTACTATGATGGTTGCCATGCAAATTCCCCAAGAGGCAAACAATTTCAGCATGCATTTAACTTCATTAGAGCCTGGAACCTATGTTAGGCTGCTTATTCAGCAACTAATGTGCATGTGCAAATGAAACTGACATACCTATGCAAATATATCATCCATGTTCTAGGATTTAGCAGTATAGAGAAAGAAGTATATTTCTGAAAGTGTGAAATTGATCTCAAGTTCATTCAGGAACTGTACTTCTTGTTTACTTTGTATGAAATGAAATTTTCTTTTTATCTTTCAAGAGAGTATCCTTTAAAAAAAAAAAAAAAAGTAAAAAATCTTGGGAAACATTCCTAAATTGGCCATCAGTATCTTTCTTATTCAAGTTGAGATTCCAATTTCTAGAGCTATCTGAAAACTCTTCAGAGCCTTCTCCATGACTAGTTCTACATTTTGGGAGTATTCCTCAACATAGAATTCCACTCCCATAATTTAAACAGTGATTTCTGAGAAGTTAATGCGTTAATAAAATTTGAATCCCCAGGAGTCCACCAAGGTAATAAAATGCATTAGAAGTGGGGATCTAGTTTTCAAAATGCATCATTCTCTAAAAGTTAAGAGGGCTCTATTGTGAATCTTGAGATTAAGGTTTTGAAAAAAGTATCTTAAGCACCTGCTACTTTGGGTAGAGATTTTCAAGGCACTTTTGGAAAATAAAGTTTCTGTAACCTAAATAGTGTGTTTTCCTGATAGATACGATAAGTATTGTCCTTTTCAATACTGGAACTTTCATTGCTAAGTTTTGTCTGAAGTAAACTTCAGGCTTCTTTTACCTTTGTCTAAAGTAAGAATGCAACCTAATAAAGATCACAAAAGATCAGGAGTATCATCCAGGACTATGGATGAAATTTTGTTGTTGTTGAGGCGGAGTCTCGCTCTGTCGTCCAGGCTGGAGTGCAGTGGCGATCTCGGCTCACTGCAAGTTCCGCCTCCCGGGTTTACGCCATTCTCCGGCCTCAGCCTCCCGAGTAGCTGGGGCTACAGGCGCCTGCCACTACGCCTGGCTAATTTTTTGCATTTTTAGTAGAGATGGGGTTTCACTGTTAGCCAGGATGGTCTCGATCTCCTGACCTCGTGATCCGCCCGCCTCCGCCTCCCAAAGTGCTGGGATTACAGGCTTGAGCCACGGCGCCCGGCCTGAAATTTTTTCATAACCTATATTAATCTCTATTAATGCTTCTCTATTTTTACGGACACATTTTTCCTTGAATTTGGATAGATTTTTGATACATGGAGCAATATTTCAAAGCCCTTAAATGTTACTCCTACTGTTTTATAAATATTAAACTACAAGAAAATATTAATAAATATAAACTAAAAAACCATATTCTTCTTGTTGTTTATTTTATTTTTATTCTTTTTCCTTTTCTTTTTCTTTTTCTTTTTTTTTTTTTTTTTTTTTTTTTGACACAGAGCCTCATTCTGTCATCCAGGCTGGAGTGCAATGGTGCAATCACAGTTCACTGCAACCTCTAACTCCTGGGCTCAAGCGATCTTCCCACCTCGACCTCCTAAATTCTGGGAATACAGACATGAGCCACTGCGCCTGGCCCATGATCTTCTTTTCTAATGTTTTCTCTCTCTCTAGGCCACTAGTTCTCCAAATGGAGTTTAAACATTTTTAGGTATTAAAAAGCCTAATAGGACCAGGCACGGTGGCTTACGCCTGTAATCCCAGCACTTTGGGAGGCCAAGGGGGGGCAGATCACGAGGTCAGGAGTTCAAGACCAGCCTGGCCAACATAGTGAAACCCCGTCTGTACTAAAAATACACAAATTAGCTGGGCATGGTGGCGGGCACCTGTAGTCCCAGCTACTTGGGAGGCCAAGGCAAGAGAATTGCTTGAACCCAGGAGGCAGAGGTTGCAGTGACACTGTACTCTAGCCTGGGTGACGCAGCGAGTCTGTCTCAAAAAACAAAAACAAAAACAAAAAAACCCTTAATAGATGCTATATGTCTCCCCTCTGCCTGGTAGGAGGCACCCTAAAGAGGAACCCAAAGAGATCCCCTCAATTCGTTATACTCTGTGGGGCACTTCCATTTGTAAGACCAGTTAACTAGTGACATTGATATTTCATTGCCTTAATTCTGATTGGGTTTGTAACGTGAGTTCTTGTTTTGAGAGTTAAAAGATCAGTTGAGGAATAAAAGCAAAAGGATTAAATGTCATGTTAGTTTACTTTTGCATTTCAGATAATCATATTTTTATTATAAATATATATTATACTAGGTTGTTTTAGCTTAAATTAAAAACTTGTAACATTGGTAATGATGCTAGTTGGTGATTACATATTTAAAATACTGAAAATTTGAGTACTTTCTTCAAAAGTAAGCTTTTTAGGGGCTGTTGAAATGCTTTATATAGGAATAATATTGGACAGCTTGTTTTAAAATCTGATACGTTAATACGGTATTAACAAAAAAGTATTTTATATTGTCAATATTAGAACAAGTGTTGTAATTTTCCTATGCTGAGGTAGCATAATGGAAAATCATAAGAAAGGAAACAAGACAGCTCCACACAGCATACCCAAAACATTCTATAAATAGCAGCGTTTGTTCAAAACCAAGTTTCTTTTTCATGGAGGTAGGCTATATTGATGTACTGAAAATAATGTTGCTAGATTGTACTTAGGCATATATGAATGTTAAAAATTACTCCAAAATATACTTCAAAATTTAAAAAATTCCTACATTAAATTCCTATCCATTCCATGGCCTATTTTCCTGTTTTAAAATTGTCTTCATTTGAATATTATGGTAGATCTAAAAAGTCATTTTCCTGGAATCTCTTTATTAGTAATTGGTAAGTTTGTATTATTATATATTTTTGAGTGTAATAAACACATATTTCCTTTCTACATAGTCATTGTTTTCTCCCTACTCATCTATATTAATGAAATTTCTATACACTATTGTAGAAAGATCCTAACTAATATTAAAAGCTAAGATATACTTTATCTGCTAAAATAAGAATTATAAAGACAAATATTTAAATGATACTGCAAGATGTTTCATAAAAACCTCCTCCAAAATCCATCTCTGATGCTTCAGCAGCAAAAGGTACCTAGGGTCTCTTTTGAAAGTAATGCAGAGTGAATTTAAGTGTATTTTATGGAAGAACTGGACATGACTCTATTTCTGATCAACTTGCTTTTGCCTTCTTTCCTAGGAAGTGTGTAGAGAGCTCTGGTGCCTCAGCAAAAGCAACCGCTGTGTCACCAACAGTATTCCAGCAGCTGAGGGGACACTGTGTCAAACTGGGAATATTGAAAAAGGGGTAAGCTCAATGATTTACTACCTGTTTGACATGTATACAAAAGTGATAAATTCCTGGTGCTGATATTCAACCACTAGGAAGTCTTATATATTCATTTAAAATCTACTTAAAAATAATTAATTCCTAGAACAATAGGTTAATTGTCATACCTTGGTAGCTGAAATATGCATTATTTAGGAAATTACAGTTGGTAACTATCTTTTATGTCAGTTTCACGTTTCTGTTGGTATATGTAGGTTACATTTGTACCAAAAGTAATGCAACAGCAATCTTTTTGTTATGTAATATAGTCTGTTTACTTATATGACATAGTCTAGTTTTTCTGGTAAATAATTCCCCGGAAAATTGTGCGACCCAGAAGTAGACTTTATAACTATAGTATTACTAAAGTCACTTTTTTTTTTTTTTTTTGAGACAGAGTCTCATTTGGTTGCTCAGGCTGTTGTGCAGTGGTGTGATCTCAGCTCATTGCAACTTCCGCCTCTGGGGCTCAAGTGATCCTCCCACCTCAGCCTCCTAAGTAGCTGGGACTACAGGTACACACCACCATGCCCAGCTAACTTTTGTATTTTTGGGTAGAGACGGAGTTTTGCCATGTTGCCCAGGCTGTTCTCAAACTCCTGGGCTCAAGCGATCTGCCCACCTCAGCCTCCCAAAGTGCTGGTACTATAGGCATGAGCCACCACACCCCTTTTAAAGTCACTTTTAGATTGCAGTATGAGAGAAGGGACTAGTAGAAAAATAATAATTAATTAATTAATTGGCCATAGAAATTAGAGCAAATAATTTGTTTCATCAATCTAGTTTTCAAAAATATAATTATTAAGACTTGTTTAAACATGCTTGGCACAGTGGCCCACCCCTGCAGTCCCCGCTAAGTGGGAAGCTCGGGTGGGAGGATCACCCAAGCCTAGAAGTTCGAGTCCATCCTATGCAACAAAGTGAGAGACCCTGTCTCTAAAAAAGAAACAATAACAACAATTGTTGAAACAGATAGTAGCAGTTTGTGTACTACTCTCAAAATTTTCTAGGAATTGCTCTTTATGTAAATTTAAATTCTAGAGTTTATTTCTATAGACTGAATTTGTAGTAACTATCACTGTCATCTGTTCTCAGTTCTGACTTCTTCCATGTTAGCTGGGTTAGTTTCAACAAGGATTACACTGAGTTTCAGCTTGCAATCTGATGTTTAAATAAAAAAGAATGAAAGCTTTTGGGCAGCTGTCACAGTTTATTAATCCTTGCGGACGGCTTCATTCAGGACCCATCACCTAGTGCCATGTTGATGGCTTTTCCATGCTAAGTTTGGAAATGTTGGTAAATTATGCTAAATATATAAATTGATAGGGTAATTTAAAAAGGATTTAGAATCTTTTTTTAGATATTGTAAGTAACCAATAAAAATACGAAGAAATTCATGCACTACCAAAAATTCCTTCTACTTTTTTTCACTGAAGTAATAGAAAATATTAGGAATTGCATTCTTGAAACAACAATCTATATTTATTTTGGAACCAATAATTCTTGTCAATTTACCTCAATCTCTGCTTAGAAGAAATACACAACCATAAAGAGGGAGAGTCACAGGGAGAATCTATTTCTTTATTTACCATTTTATTATTATTCTCGTGATCAAGTTCATGGTCCACAGTAAACCACTAGTAGTGGCTATCTGAGAACAAATAGCTCAGCTCCACCAATAAATCATACTGTAAATACATATTTAATACCGATCCTTTGTGCTTAATAGCAGGGCCCTCAAATGTCATATCTTATAGCATATATATGCATATATATGGTAGAGATGATATATTTCTTGGAAATTACAATTTGAAGGATAACTAGAAATACTCTCAGACAATTTTAAAGCTAACAGTATTGAATTTAAATTGAATTTAAATTTCAATAAGCAAATAGAGGGGAAATGTAATACTTCTTTTTTTAAAAAAACAGAGTCTAGCTCTGTCACCAGGCTGGAGAGCAATGGCACAATTTTGGCTCACTGCAACCTTCACCTCCCGGGTTTAAGCAATTCTCCTGTCTGAGTAGCTGGGATTACAGGCACACACCACCATGCCCAGCTAATTTTTGTATTTTTAGTAGAGATGAGGTTTCACCACGTTGGCCAGGCTGGTCTCGATCTCCTGACCTCATAATCTGCCCACCTCGGCCTCCCAAAGTGCAGGGATTACAGGTGTGAGCCACTGCGCCTGGCCAAATATAATTACTTCTAAGCATAAATAAGAATGATCACAAACAAGAGAAAGTGAATAAAATGGGGCAAAATATATTTGATTTCTAAAGATTCAAATTCTTAATCTAGGTTAGTCATCAACTTTTTGATCCATAAAGGAAGTCTGTAGAATTCTAATATATATACATTTGAAAAAATGGAAATGCTATGGTTTAAAAGCCCGTTGCCTGCCCTTTACCCTGTCTTTGGACCTTGTCAGCTTCTGACATACCTCCAAAGAACCCATGGCCTCCATGAAAAACTATTTAAAAACCTTATAAGTATGGCAAAATTTATATGTCAAGGGGTCATTTATATTCATAATGTAAGAGTGTACTATCACAAGGCCAATATAGTGGATATCACTATCTAAAACTAATCTACAAAACAAATCTTTGTTGTTTTTCCAGAGACCTGGAAGATAGGTAAAGTTTTAGGAATAACACTAATAAGTCTTAAAAAGAATGAATAAATGAATGAAAAAATACAAATGCAGACTCCTAGAAAGGAAAAGGATAGAGTAGTAGATGGCCCTCAGAATAACCTTATCATTAACTTTGAACTTATGAAGAAGCTTTCAGAAAACTAAATCAGCCTGCATTTTTAAGAAAAAACAAACAAAAAACAACTAGACATGTGATCCGAACACTTCTTTATTTTTTATCTTTTACTAACTGTATTGACCATGTTATCTCTCGTATGAATTTTTGTTGTTAATTTTTGTTATTTTTTTCTCCTTAAGAAGGAAGCATATTTACTGTTGCCAAATGGAGATTTTTCCCTTAGGGCTATAATATTTGGAAAGTAAACCAGACTTCAGAATTTTGACCCAAAGCAAAACAGCCCTGCAAAGAGCTAGTGACAAAATTAGAGTGGAATTTTCAATTAATCTGGTCAACTTTCTGTGGTTAGTTTGTATACGTGCCATCTAAAAATAATTGACATCCCAGTAACAATAATGACAAAGATGATGAATATTTAAGAAGTACTTACGGCCGGGCATGGTGGCTTACGCCTACAATCCCAGCACTTTGGGAGGCTTAGGCGGACGGATCACTTCAGTCAGGAGTTTGAGACTAGCCTGGCCAACATGGTGAAACCCTGTCTCTACTGAAAATACAAAAATTAGCTGGGCGTGGTGGCAGGCACCTGTAGTCTCAGCTACTCAGGACACTGAGACAGGAGAATCACTTGAACCCAGGAGGCAGAAGTTGCAGTGAGCCAAGATTGCACTCCATTGCACTCTAGCCTGGGCAACAGAGCAAGATTCCGTCTCAAAAAAAAAAAAAAAAAAAAATGTACTTACACTATGCCTGGCACATATTGCTAAGTGCTTTACAATCATTCTTCTGTTTAATATTAAGAAAAAACCTATGAGGTAGGTACAGTTTTAACTCCATTTTACAGAAGAGAAAAATAAGACTTACTAGCTCCAAATTTCACAGTAATTTAATGGCATAGCTGACGCTTCAGCCCAGCTCTTTCTAATTTCAGAGTTGAAATCTTTGCCTCTCTCTACTGACTCTAATTTTACTTTATCTTCACATGAGAAATTTTGCAAAGTGAAAAAGCAGTTTTTCATTGTCACAGGAATCAAGTGGGTCACTAAGCCTAATCTAGGTGGTGACAATGTATTTCACCCTTTAATACTAAATAGATTTTTCATTTTCTACCTGTAAATGGTATCTTGTTTTAGGAATCACAATAAGAAAACAATGTCAGTAGAACATTGAGCTAAGCATATATGATTGTGTGACAATTGGTAAAATAATGAATCTCTAAAATGAGAGACAACCAATTTCTATATATTTCATAGAGATATTATGAGGATAGAATTAGATAATATTTCAGTGAGCTTTTTGCGGGCCTCCTCAGAGGGAAGGTGCTAACATATTACTAATGAGTATCATCAATACTTTTCGTTATTATTTGCCAACCTTAGATGATGGTGAGCAGAAAATTCTTTGGCAGACTGCCTTAGCTGGCAGTAGAGAGTGTAAGCATGAGTTTGTGTGTCTCTGAGAAATGGATGAAATATTCACAACCTCTGATCTTAACTCTGAGTTTCAAAACTACTCTCACCGGAAGGAATAAGAAAGAACCTATACACAGTCTAGCCAGGAGAATAAAACCAAAGCTGCTCCTAGTTTTCTGTATAAATCTATTTTAAAAAGGGAAGGGGTAGAAATACTGCTCAAGTGATAGCATAGACATATCCAAAGGATTGAATCCATGATGATCTCGTCAAACTCTGGCTGCAAAAGATATGGGATCCCTGCCCAGGGGCGCAGTTCCACAAATGTTCCATGTAAGTATGGGAACTGTTCCGTGCACATTTAACAGATGGAGTAAGAAATATGGCCAAAAAATTAAAAACTGATCTTTGCGTGAGTCCTGGGGGGTCTGACATCGCTATTACAGCCATTGGATGTTCGCCTGAATAAGCCATTCAAGGATTGAATAAGAACCATATGGTCTGAATGGATGTGCTCAGGGACAGTAGCATTAACCAAAGGAGGAAATTTGATGAGCCCAGACGGTGTGCTGGTACTGCGTGTCCATGGGTCAGTCTCCTACAAATCAATTAATACAACTTTCAGCCAGAGAACTTTCCTTGGATACAGCATCAGCAATAGCCCTTTGGACAGGAATCAGACTGATGCCATAATTGGTGAAATAGTAAATAAGGATTTAGATTGTAAAAACTTTGATAGTAGTGTTGGCATTGTTACTGAACAGGATATTAAGGATAATCAAAACCCAATCCTTGTAATCCCTGTTGGTGACCACAAAGAAGGCTTCAAATACTGGCTTATGGCCAATAGATTGATTTAATGATTCTGCAAGCCCCAGTTAGAGATATAGCCCAGCATTTGGGTTTACATGTAAGTGACATTGATTCCTAGTATCTTTGCATAGGAAACATACGGCTGGATTAGAATAGGATTATTAAATGCCCTTCTCAAGCACTGGATATATAATAGGACATTTGCAGCCTTAGATCTTAATTTACTTAGGGTAGAATACAGTATGTTTTGACTGGGTCCCATACTATAAACACAGGAAGTGAAGAAAGAATAGTTCTTCCAATTGCTGTAGAAATTTAAATAGTATGGGATGACAAATTCTGATTTAGAATTTGGGCTGAAATGTAGCTTTAGCATTCCTGCACCTGCACAGTAGAAAGATAAGGCTTTTAATAATGCTGTGCTCAGCCGGGCGCGGTGGCTCAAGCCTGTAATCCCAGCACTTTGGGAGGCCGAGACGGGCGGATCATGAGGTCAGGAGATCGAGACCATCCTGGCTAATACGGTGAAACCCCGTCTCTACTAAAAAATACAAAAAACTAGCCGGGCGAAGTGGCGGGTGCCTGTAGTCCCAGCTACTCGGGAGGCTGAGGCAGGAGAATGGCGTGAACCCGAGAGGAGGAGCTTGCAGTGAGCTGAGATCCGGCCACTGCGCTCCAGCCTGGGTGACAGAGCAAGACTCCGTCTCAAAAAAAAAAAAATAATAATAATAATGCTGTGCTCCAACACTCAGCTCTTCTGACTTGGGAAGAATGTTCTATACTGAATCACTAATATTACTTCCTGCAAAATCTTAGAATTTCCTTAGAGGTCTCTTATTTCAGATGCTGCCTGGACCCAGTACTGGCTATTACAAGATATACCATAATCACATCTAAAAAAAAAAAAAATTTAAATACTGCATATACTTATCTTGAAGTTTTCCTTTGTGGAAATGTGACAAATTTTCAAAGTTAAATTGTTTGATTTAAAATGTATCTTTCTTAAATGAAGTCCCCTGATGTAGATCATAGTATTTAGTAGTATAATAGCAAGATACGTTGTTTAATAATAAGTAGTATTTCTAAAGAAGGCTCCTAAAGCCTTACTGGAATATGCCATCTTTCGAGATTGTGTTGAAAACATTTATTTAATTTAGAAGGAATGGGGAAAGCAATAATGAACAATATAAGATTTTATTCTTGGAAAAAAAATATGATGGCTTAACTTCTTTCACCTTTATGAATGTGGTTAAACATACCCCGATTAGCAAGAAGGCGGCCAAATTTATCCGATTTATGTGGATAATTTAAGCTAAAGTAACACGACTGTTATTTGGAATAATCCAAAATCATTAGATTGGATCACCTTTGAAAATAAAGATTAGAAACTTGTTTGCATCTACATATTTAACTTTTCTAGTTTAAAATGTAAAATACAATTCTGTGTCTCTGTAAATAGAGCTTTTACAGGTTTGGTAACTTCAGGTAAAAGAAAGAATAAAAACAGATGGCACAACACTCAGAATCTCATTATTATGTGCTTATAAGATTTATATACTCCAAGTTGCTTTATTTGGTATAATCTAATTATTTTACTCATGATTTACACACATTAAACTTTTAATTTATATTGATTAATGCAATCAGCTAGAAGAGTCATTCAAATCACTTGATCCACATGAAGTTTCCATGGGCTTCTTAAAGCCATTTTGTTAAGTTAAATAAATTTCTTCTCTTAAAATCATATACTGCATTGATGTTTACTACTACCAAAGGAGAAAAGTAGCCATAATTATAAAGAGATCCTTTTTTATAAATAACAAAGGAGGAAAACAAAACACGAACACTTCTGCAGAGATAAAAATCAAACAAGTTGTTTGGTAGGTCTTTAACTTTTTTGAAGGTATGTATGCATTGAACTAATTTTAAAAGTTTTCCTAATCTAAACCATAGTGGAATCTAAAGAACTAAAATTAGTTTCCATTTTATAGTTAAGGAAACAAAAGAGAAGAAAGAAAAGTGACTTGCTTTGGACCAAAGATATTGCTAGAGCTGAAGTTTGTAACATGAAGTCCTACACAGACCAAAGTTGTTAACTTGTTAGCTAGTTAACTAAGTTGTTAACTAGTTTTAAATTAGAGACTAAACTTGTCAACCGCTAGGTGACTGATACTTATATTATATATTATGATTTATTTACCCATTAATCTTTGTTACTTAACTTTCTGATAAAATTTCCTATTATGATATAACTCCATGGAATAGATATAACCAAAGCATGAATTTGTGCAATATAAGGCCTTTTAGCAAACCATTTATGAAATACTACTGCTGTGTAGACTGTAGTGATGAACACTGAGCAACATTTTACAAAGTGAATATTGTATTTATCTTTTACCTGAAGAATGACTTTAGTTCATGTGACTTTTCTTCCTGCCCTACATTTTGTGAGCATTCTAGAAATGTGTAATAATATTAATATACTTTGGAAACTACATCTTTAAGTATTCTTGTAGCTCTCACAATTCTACAATTCTTTTATCACCTGACAAATGAAAAAACCTGAATATTTTTTCTCTACAAATCATAGGTATATACAAAGAGGTCTGAAATAACATGCGTATCTACAGCTGTGTTTAAAAAAAAAATCTCTAGTATTATTTTGTATTTTATGTAGTTATAAAAATCCAGTAAAGCATATTATTCTTTAGTGTCTTCAAATACATAATCATACACCTCCAATGGATTTTTTTTTTTAACCACTAATTTTTTGTGTGTATTTTAGACAGATAATCCCTTTTCTACTAGTATGTGATCTTGGGCAATTCAACTCCTTTAGGTTCTGGTTTCCTCATCTGAAAAAATGAAGTGCTTAGGCCTTATGAATTCTAAAGTTCCTTTGAGCTTTAGATTCAACTCTGTGATTGTATAAAATAAATGTAAAATCGAGCTTTAATCTTATTTGAAATCAATAATGCTAAGTTTCCAATTTGAAAAAATAGGCATGTTTTAAGATTTGAAGTTTCTGAAAGTGTCAGTTCTCATTAATTGCAGACAGGGGGAAAAAGAGCAGTTAATTGCTGGCCAGGACTATACTGCTCAGTTATTTGCATAGGAAAACTGGGTGCAGACATAAATATTTTCACACACAGTTACTTGTAGTAACAGAACCACAAAACTGGAGATTATTTGGCCAGATGCTGTGACTTTTGTATAGGTACAGATCTGATACAATTAACATATCACTATAAAAATTATTGTTCTTCAAGACCAACTAGGTAAGTCATAAGTTTTCAAGTGGAACATTTTCTCCTTCTCAAGTATACATTATCAGTAACCCTGATCACAGGGTTGATACTATATTATTGGTTTAGCCAACTGCCTCTTCTTCATCATTTTGGACAGATGATCTTTTTTTCTTCATGATAATTTTTACTGCTCAAAACTCAATAATCTTTCTTAATATCCTGTTTTAATATTTATCAGACTTAGGGTCAGATATTCTTCCCTACAGCCAAGGAAATGTTAACTTCCTCTTGCCTAATTTTTTTATAGACACATAATTGCTCAGCACACCTCTAAAAAGTCCATTATGATTGTCAATTGAGTACCACCTACTAGGAAACAAATATGAATTTGGTTTCTTTACCTTCCATATCTCGAGTTCCTTCCTGACATGTGATAACCAAAATAGGACACAATTCCTTAATTTATTTACTAATTAATCTAATAAATTTTTGTTGCATATATACTATGTGCCAATTAATTAATTTAATAAATTTTTGTTGCATACACAATACATGCCAAGTACTATTCTAGGCATTCATTGTTTACAATAAAATATTTTGTGGTGATGCAGATATTCTGCATCTGCTCTGTCCAACACAGTAGCCACTAGCTACCTGTGGCTAGTGGGTATGAGGAACTGAATTCTTTAATTAATTTAAATTCAAATAGCCACAAGTGACTCTTGAGGCTTTTACATTCAAAGGAGGAGAGACAAACAAAGAAATAATCTAATAAGTAAACAGGGCAATTTAAAGTAGCGTTAAGTGGTAAGAGGGAACTAAAGCAGTAGGACAGAATCACTATTACATGGGGCGAGGGATGCCGGGACGCGATCTGGGAGCAGGAAAGGGTATTGAGGTATCATTTTAGAATAAGGATAGTCAAGGAAAGATCTCTCTGTTGAAATGACACTTGACCTGAGACTGAAAGATGAGAAGACAGCAGTAGAAGGAATTGGGAACAAAGCATTACTAGAAGGACCAGCAAATTTAGATGCTCTAAGGAGGAACAAGCTTAGTGTATGAAGGTGGAAATCCAATGTGTCTGGAGTAATCTGTGTAAGAGAGAGAATGGGGTTGAGGAAGGAGGCAGGGGCTAGATCACTAAATCTACTGTTTATCGGTGTTATGGAAATAGGAAACCACTGAGGTTTTTTAAGCAAAAAGGTGACATAATGTGATAACATGTTTTTAAAAGATCTTTCTAAATGCTCTCTGGAAAATAGATTCTAGGAGAAAAAAGTAGAAGCACAATCATCAGGTAAGAAGCCACTCCATTTGCCAGTTTGATCTAGAGTATAGCGATGAAGAAGGTGAAAAGTGAAAGAATTCCAGGGATATTCTGGAGATAAAACCAACAAAGCTTGGTGATAGAATTAGTATAATAAACTGATCACTTTCTAAGTACCATGTCATGATCCCTTTTCATTTTAATATAAGGTTGAATTTTTATTAAACAACCTAACATGGATGACATTTGTTCAACTTTGCTTATAACCATGTTCCTTACTGTTATTCATATAAACAAATGACTTTCATAGTATCATTATTTTGATTTGTCAAAGTTTGATAATTTGAAAAATGCATCAATAAAATTCTACAAATGCTTAGTTTAAAAAAGACTTTCATTTTGCCATATTCTGCAAATAAGATTTATCATGCTAGAGTTATGAGTTGATTTTGTGATGTCTGTGTCTCGATAAATTATTCCTGACTTTCTACTTAGGTGCAGTATGTGTGGTTTATTGCAGAGAGTAGAGCTGAGCAGAATTCCAATACATATGTTCATGTGGGGGCCATACACATTGCTAGTTGGTGTATAAAGGGTTTTTTTGTACCCAGTCCCTAATGTCTTGGCATTACTTTTATTATGTCTGCAGTGCTCATGTAGATGAAATGCCACAATACATTCTTTTACTATTGTAGCCTCAACCAATCTTTTTTTTTTTTTTTTTTTTTTTTTTAAGAAAGAGCAATTACCATCATAAAAATTCCTTACTGGGGAACTTTCCATATTGCGTTATCATTCCATGCGTCCAATAATAGTGGAATATAAAGAAAAATTTTAAAGAAAATACTAAAATATCTAAAAAAGACTTTGAGGTCTATAGCTAGCTCTATAATGAGAAACACTAAAAGTCTAGAGGAATAGAAACAAGGGAAAAGAAGCAATGTGACTTTTTTTTAAGAACTCCCAATATATGTTAGAGGCTTATAAATCATGGCCTAGCTAAGATCATTTGCAAGTCACATGAACCTTCACCAATGTCTGAACACAGTTAGAGAACAATCTGTCTGTTATCTATTGGGAGAATGCTAATGCCTATAATTGGTCAGTACCTGACCCTTATGTATTTCTGTCCTGATAGCTGTATCTGCCTAACAGCTAATTCTGTGTTTTCTGTGAAATCTTGCAGTGGTGTTATCAGGGAGATTGTGTTCCTTTTGGCACTTGGCCCCAGAGCATAGATGGGGGCTGGGGTCCCTGGTCACTATGGGGAGAGTGCAGCAGGACCTGCGGGGGAGGCGTCTCCTCATCCCTAAGACACTGTGACAGTCCAGCGTAAGTAGCTAAAGTAAGCCGGAGCCAACAAAAAGACACAGTTGGAAATGATTCAAAGCTGTGGTTTCACATGTTATCTGTAAAAACGTTTCACTAGTGAGCCAAGTACTTGTCTTCAGAACAAGCCATAGGCACAGGAAGGTGGAGGAGCTTTGTTAAACAGACTTTCTTTTTCTTCCTTTCCCCTTATTGTGTAACTAAAAATAAAATGTAAAAAATAGAAAGTATTGTATATCTGTCCCAGATAAGCCAGACTTTTAATCTAATAATAATCAGATAGATTTCCTCCTCCAAAAACTACTGAATTATGGATGAATCCAAATCTGGTCTTAGCTACATTACTATTATTCCCAGGAAACCTAAGGTCTTTTCACATGTCACATAAAATTATTACTGCTACATTAGTATTAAAAGGACCAATGAGAGCACTTCAAGGGTTGAAATGCCTTGATTCGCATCACAAATCACAATGAAAAGAATACTGCCCATGTGTTAAAATAGTTTCCATTCATATGCCCCCATTAATCATCTTCCGGAGCTGCCACCACTTTTCTCCCCATGACTGTTTTATGCAGGTCAGACTGCTCCTCTCCCACCACTCTTTTCTCCAGCCCGAGTCCCCCTGGCGCAAGGCCAGCACCATCAGTATTCTTTGCTAGCTCTGTTGCTTCTCCCTCCTACCAGTGCTTCATGCCCATTACAGGTGGACGGTTCCTCTGGTTGTATTTTCTTGTCCTCCCTAAGACTAAACCGTTCTTTGGCTGCCACATGTCAAGTGCCCATTTTTGTCTAGAACACTGGTTGAGGACCTTCTTTCCCAGCTAGTATTCGAAGGAGAATAATGTTATGATAATGCTTTTCCTTTTTTTTTCTCCTTCTGAGATAAAAGATGGTCTATTTTTATTTTTTGTTTTTCTCCATTTTTAACTCAGGATCCCTCTCTTTGGTTCCTATCTCCAACTGTCTTTTCTTTTACTCTTTTAACTTGTTTTGCTTTATATTAGTTCTGTGTTTCCATTCTGCCACTTCCTATCAGTTATTCCCCTCTTGCTAAACAGAGCTTCCTGTCACCCATTCATAAACAAGTCATGCTACCACCATCCCCACTATCTTGTTTTTATCTGACCAACCCATTTCTCCAAAGCTGGTTCAAGCTGAGCCATTTCCCTTCCTTACTTAAGAGTCAGCATTCACTGGCATTCAAAATATATTCAAAAGGTAGCTTTAATGATCCCATTGATACCAGTGAGCCAAAATTATGATTTAGACTTGATCATTTTTTTTTTTTTTTTTTTTTTTTTTGAGACGGAGTCTCGCTCTGTCGCCCAGGCTAGAGTGCAGTGGCTGGATCTCAGCTCACTGCAAGCTCCGCCTCCCGGGTTTACGCCATTCTCCTTTCTTAGCCTCCCGAGTAGCTGGGACTACAGGCGCCCACCACCTTGCCAGGCTAGTTTTTTGTATTTTTTAGTAGAGGCGGGGTTTCACCGGGTTAGCCAGGATGGTCTCGATCTCCTGACCTCGTGATCCGCCCGTCTCGGCCTCCCAAAGTGCTGGGATTACAGGCTTGAGCCACCGCGCCCGGCCTAGACTGGATCATTTTTTAAAAATTACAGAATAACTAACCTAAGTTCAACTGAAAGCTGCTATAAATTAATAAAAGTATAAAAAACCCTGTGATAAATAATATACGCAGATACTTAAGGAAAAAAACTGGACCTCTTTTAAAAGAAGAAATTGGTTGTTTTTATCACTCAATGGTAGTATGCCCAAATAATAGCAATGGCTTTCCCTAATGTTAAATCCTTTAAAGATAACTTATATGGTCAAATATGTGATGTCTTACTGTTTCATTAATTTTGGTGAAATATAAAATATTTAGTATTTATATAATGCAATGCCATCTGATTTTTAGATTTAAATTTTTAAACTTCATGGACTATTTTGAAATGAGATGGAAATTTGTTTTTGCATTATTCACTTTGAATGAAAGCTATTTCCAGGGAGTTATTTCATGTTTCCTTGCTTCCTCTTTGGAGTAAAAACAAACTTTCCATTTCCTAGTTGGTAAACATGTAGCATCAGATTATGGATTTTGTTGAATATGATTTAAATATCTTTTCATTATAAATAAGTTATTTTTACTATGATAATTAGAAAGTATATTGACTCAATTGATTTTCTTGAGAATATAAATCATGACAATTAAAAATCTTATAAATTACTAGTAAATTAATACAAAATTAATAGTACTATTAATACAAATTAATAATAAATTGCCTTAATTTTTATGTTCAACAACCATAATTATTGCTAACAATCACCAGCATGATTAATAATTAAAACATGTCAAATGATACAGTTTTTGAAAGTAAACTTTAGTATGTTTTCATCAAGTAATATATATACTCTGTATGGATAGATGTATTATATTCACATTTTAAACAAAATGTTTTTTCAGACCTTCAGGAGGTGGAAAATATTGCCTTGGGGAAAGGAAACGGTATCGCTCCTGTAACACAGATGTAAGTAAACCAAACTCTTCTATGAAAAATTAGCTTACTCTTTCCCTAGAGTAGGGAAATTTTTTAAATTTTAAACTATTTGATAAGAAATTCATGTGTGTGAAGGTCACATTAATTTTCTAAATTGTTAATAATGAATGGAGCTGGCCTCAGCTCCATCAATTCCATTAATAAGGGTCAAGGAGGAGCTCCAGCACTGGGAACAAGTATATTCTTCCCCCAACAGATATCAAGAGAGGCCCACACACTCTGAACTGCCCTGTCCCACACACTCACAACTTCAACACCACTATCTTTCTTGACTCCACAGAATTAATCTTATTATGCCCTTTATTCAATTTTATGTTTGCCACTGCAAGAAGTCCCAGACTCCTACATCATCCCTCATCCAATAGACAAGATGCTGTATATTTCCTCTTCTGTTCTGTTTTCTATCCCTGCCCAATTACTGAAACTTCTCCTGTACCTTCAGGAATTCAAAACCCCTAATAATCACTTCTCTGAATTTTCCTTCCTTTTACCTTCTTACTTTAATGGAAACTAGCTCTTCCTCTGAAGATAATGCTTCTCCTATAGTCTTCAAACTGGTAGGCTTTTGTTTTCTCTCTTAGCCATTGAATGACGGAGCCTGAAAGTGGATTGACAGTGTTTATATCTCATTACTCCTCCAGATCACTCTTCCTTCCCCTATCTAAAAACCATACCTGTTAATTAATGTCATTAGACTGTTAACATTTTCATGCTCTCCACCTCTACTTCTGTCTTAATTCTTGGTGATTTTATAAATATGCAGATGATTGTCCTAACATCTTCTCTTCTGAATTTTTTCATAAACACACAAACATGCTCCTATCTGTAAACAAACAAACCAAAAAACCATGCTAGTTATTTTCCTATTGCTTTGTTTCCCATTGAAACAAAATTTCTCAAAAGATTTGTCTATACTTACTGAATCCATTTCCTCTCTTCACATTTTTTTTTTCTAAAATGGCTCCTATCAGGTTTTTGCCTTGATCATTCTATGGAAATGCTCTTGTTAAGTCACAGATGATTTCCATGCTGTTAAATCTAATAGTCAATTCTGAGTCTTCAGCTTACTACTTCACTTTCAATAGGCTTCCAGGAAACTACATTGCAGTTGTTATTTTACATTAATGCTTACTCCTCTTCCTCCTTCACTGGTTCCTACTCTTTATTTTATTTTTATTTTTTTGAGACAAGAGTCTTACTCTGTCGGCCAGGCTGGAGTGTGGTGGCACCATCTTGGCTCACTGTAACCTCTGTCTCCTGGACTCAAGCAATTCTCCTGCCTCAGCCTCCCGAGTAGCTGGGATTACAGGCGTGTGCCACCACGCCTGGCATATAGTTGACAGCATATATATATATACTTTTTAGTAGAGACTGGGTTTTTCACCGTGTTGGCCAGGCTGGTCTCGAACTCCTGACCTCAGGTGATCCACCCGCTTCGGCCTCCCAAAGTGCTGAGATTACAGGCATGAGCCATCGCGCCGGACCGGTTCCTACTCTTTACTCTGACCTCAATGTTAGAGTACCCAGGAGTTAGTCGGTGGCCTGTGTCTCTGCTCTCACCAGTACTCCTTTCTTTGGTGATCTTATCTGGTTCCATTGCTTTTGTACCATTTATTTGCCATTTGACCCAAAAATTTATATCTTCAGCCTGTACTTCTTTCATGAATTTCAGGTTCATATCTTACTATTTGAGTAGACTTTTAATGGACATTTAATGTTTCACATGTCCAACTGTTATCCCCAAAACATTTTCTCCACTCGTTCTTCCAGCAGGTTTTCCCATCTCAGATGTCAACTCCATTTGGCTTACACCAAAAATCCTGGAGTCTTTCTTGACACCTTTTTCTGTCTCATAGCTTATATCCAATTCCTCAGGAAATCCCATTAGTTTTGCCTTCAAAGTATATGGTAGGTGCTTCTTAACTTCACTACTGCTGCTGTGGTCTAAGTTACTGTTATCTTTCACAGGATTACTCTAATAGCCTTTTATGAGGATTCCCCTTTACTATCCAGTCCTCAATATAGGAGGCAGAGTGAGTCAGATTATCTTTTACTCAGAACCTCACAATGGCTCCCCATTTTACTTAAATCCAAAGTCGTTACAACAACCTGCAAGGTCTACACAATCTGGCTTTCATTACTTCTCTGAACTCATCTCTTACTAGTTTCTTTATCATTGTCTCTACTCCAGCAACATAGGCCTCCTTCCTTGAATGTGCCTGACATGCTTCTACCTTCGGGCTTTTGCAGTAACTGTTCCCTTTGCCTTGTGTACTCTTCTCCCAAAATATCTATGTGGTTAACTCTCTCACCTCATCACCTTTACTCAACTGTCACATTTTCAATGAGACCATTCTGAATACTGAATTTCAAATTGCAGCCCTCTCCAGTCCATACAACTCCAGGACTCCTAATCTTCCTTACCCTACTCTATTTTCTGCCCTTCTATCACCTATATAATTGATTTGTCATATTTAATTCTATTAAAATTGTATTTTGGAGTATTTTGGAATAATTACATGTAACTTCAATTATGATGATCTTTTAGAGTTACCAGTGTTATTTATTCATTTGTTTAAAAAATAATTGAATGCCTGTTGTATTTTAGACCATGCTTGGGTGGAAAAGACAATCTCTGCCCTCAAAGAGCTTATAAATTTATTGGGAAATCACTTAGGTACAGAAAATTATAATACAGAGTGATAAGTGATATGATGGGATTAGTATGGGATGCTATAAAAGTGCATAGAATGGCACCTAACCTAATTAGGGACTTAAGGACTTTGTCCCACAGGAAGCTAGAGACATGAAGGGCAAGTCTAAGGTGACCAGAAAAAAGTGACAATGAGAGCATCTTAGACAGAAGGAAAATTAAGTGTAAGGCCTGAGGGTTAAGAAGTGTGATCTTTATCTTGGGACATTAAGAAACCATTGAAAGAGCCTCAGATTGATGCTTTAGATGAGAATGGATTTGTGAAAGACAAGATTACAACAGAACAATAAATCAAGAAAAATGTAGGGATATTGGTAAGAATGATTGAAGTGCTGAGCCATGGGCTCCATGCCAGGAGTAACAGTGGAGTCCAAAGAGGGCTAACAGGGAATAAATTAAGGACCTAACTTAAAAAGCCATAAAAATCAAAGAACCAGAGTAGTAGGAAATACAGGGTGAGAGAGATAGAAGGTAAGGAGATCAGAGAATGACATGTATTTCAATTAAAGATATGACAAGTGAGAATATTCTCAATGATGACAAACTGACAAATCTGGAGTGTGGCCATGGGAGTGTGTGCCTAACCTGACTAGAGGTAAAGGAGTTCAAAAACCTTAAGTCTTGAGGAGGAGGACCTTTAACATAGGGATGTGAAAGTCACTTAGGATGCTACTGAAACTTAGAATTTAGTTCATACTATGAATAGGCTATCAGACTCCTTAATAAATGAGAGAGAGAGGCACAGTGGCTCAGGCCTATAATTCCAGCACTTTGGGAGGCTGAGGCAGGCAGATTTCTTGAGTCCAGGAGTTCAAGACCAGCCTGGGCAACATGGTGAAAACTTGTCTTAAGCAAAAAGAGAGAGAGAGAGAGAGCGCGAAAGTGACCCTTATTTATTAAGCCAGATAGGAGTGAAGCCAGATAGTGATTTGGATGATATGAATCTCGGAAGAATGGAAGTTTTATATAAGGTTAGAAGAACTGAATACCTATCTACAGTATGTCACACTTTTAGGTAGGAGTGAGAAAATCAAACCCTCCTCTCAATTCCCAACTCATTCCATTATTGTATAATCGCAGGGTTGGGCATACATTTAGGCCCCAATAATGTATGTATTATATACTGTAATGTGAATAATGGTAACAGGAAAAAAGTGCCAAACATCTCAGCTTGTTGCATTTTATTCATGAGTTACGTGTTAGATGTTCAGATTGTAGAACTTACTATTGGTGGGTTGAGATTTCTATTACTATCTTTGTCTTCTGTTTCATCTTTCAGCAAATTATAAGGAGATACAGTAAACATAACTATATTATGGATACATAAATATTTATGTTTTCTTCATTAATATTGACTCTACTAGCTCAGAACTTGAGGCAATTCTGCTGTCATATTAAAATATATTTTCATGCTATCCAAGTTAATAAAGTTGTCTGAATGCAATTTTGTTTAAGCTGGGGCTTGCTTTAATGTAATCTAATATATAAAAATTTCCCAAATACCTCATCTACACTAGCACTGTCCAATAGAACTTTCTTCAATGATGAAAATATTCTATGTGTGCACTGTCCAGCCCAATAGCCACTAGCCAAATTAGCTATTAAGGACTTGAAATGTTGCTAGTGCAGCTGAAGAACAGAAATTCTGAGTTTAATTTATTTTAATTTGAACAGCCCCATGTGGCTGGTGGCAACCATATAGGACAGTACAGAGTTCGACAGTCTAGCTATGCAACAGAGAAATTCTTGTTACAAAGAAGATTGTAAATTTTATGTGTAAAATTCTCCAAACAAATCACTCTTAGCTCATAAAGAGTTCACACCTATAATACCAACTACTCAGGAGGTTGAGGTCGGAGTATCACTTGAGCCCAGGAGTTTGAGGCTGCAGTGAGCTATGATCATACCACCACACTACAGCCTGGGTGACAGTGAGACCCTGACTCAAAATAAATAAATTTTAAAAATTAAATTAAAAATAAATAAAAACATAAATAAATGTAGAGAGACTTCCATTTTTGGTCGTGACAGACTAGGTTATTCTGACAAATTTTTTTTTTTAATTACTCAGTAAGATTTTTTTATCATTTAAAAATTAGCAAGGAACTGACAAGATAGCAAAGGGGATGTCAGGAGGTCAAATTCTGTGAGAAAGGGGAACATAAAAAGATAAGTAGAGCATCCAAGCACCTAAAGTACTTCTGCCCTGACGATATTGAGAGGAAGAGAAAAGATAAACTGCTCCACTGTCGTTTTCTTAAGTATTACGAAAGTTGTTCCCAGATCTCCTTCCCTGCTCCTCAGCAAATTTTTTTCAGGTTTTCAAACATCATATGCTCTCAGTCATAAGTGGGAGCTAAGCTATGAGGATGCAAAGGCATAAGAATGATGCAATGGACTTTGGGGGCTCAGGGGAAAGGATAGGAGGGGAATGAGGGATAAAATACTACACATTGGGTGCAGCGTCCACTGTAGAATCTCAGAAATCATCACTAAAGAACTTACGCATGTAACCAAACACCACCTGTTCCCCAAACACTGATAGAAATAAAAAAATTAAAATTAAAAAAAAAATTTCCTCAGGTTTTATTTGCCAGGAGGTCATTGTGGCCACCCTTAAAGCAGCCATTGACAAAAGGAATGAGATTACCAGAATTGGTTTAGATTAATAGTGATTTGCCCCTAAAATGGGGTTAGGGTCACCTTTCCTGAGAGACAGATTCCTAGGCAAAATATTGAACTTCTATTAGCAAGAAAGCAGAGAGTAATGGATATTGGGTAAGCCACAGGTGTCTCTCTCAGAGCTATTTTAATTTCTATCTTTACTAGTAAAAGTAGTAGCCACAGAAGTAGTGATAGTAGTAGGAGCAACTGCTGCTGACATTTACTGAGCACTACTATGTACCAAACATATTATTGTAATCATATTCTCTTCCCATACTGAGAGAAGTTCTCCTTCTTGTCAGTAGTGAGTTGGTTTGGTGGAGTATTTTACATTTCCATTCTTTCAACATAAATCTAGAAAAACTATAATATAAAGTTTTGGTATAGTTTGCTCTGTTACAAGCTTGCTTCTGCAATACAAATTATCTTATATTTGATTGTTATTTTGTGATATTAAATAATATAGCAGCAAGAGTCAAACAACATCAGCATAGCTGAGGGACAAAGGAAAATTGTACTGCACATGATGACTATTCACCCCACATTCTTCTTTTTGCTCAAAACGTTTGGCCACATGCAGCATCATAGGAGCCTTATTGTGTGTTTCTGCCTGTTCTTCCTACGCTGGCCTCCTGTTTCTCTAACTCAGCAGTCTCAACTGATAAGCCTTCCTTATTTTTTCAAGTTTTTAAAAAGATAATATCTTACATTTACTCCAGTATTTCTTTGCTAGGAATTTGCCATGTGTTTAAAATATTGTGCTAGTATTTTATTAGAATTTTTTCTTTTTGTTTTAATGCCCTGTCTTTGAATCGTCTGCTTCTAACCCAATTTTTCCCATATGCCTGCTATTTTTAGTGTGCAATTTTACAGAAAGAGATTTTTCATGAAGGCGTGTGTCATATTAGAGCAGAAGTGTCTACATTTTAAAAATCTAAGAGCTTCTATTATATAACCTATAGAATTTAATAATAAAGTATAAAAGGTGAGGTGATCGGAGTTAAGACTGAATAATGTGGTTGGGTGTGGTGGCTGGCTCCTGTAATCCCAGCACTTTGGGAGGGAAGGTGAGCGGATCACTTGAGGTCAGGAGTTTGAGACCAGCCTGGGCAACATGGCGAAATCCCTTTTCTACAAAAAATACAAAAATTAGCTGGGCATGTGCCTGTAGTCCTAGCAACTTGGGAGACTGACATGGGAGGATCGCTTGAGCCCAGGAGGTGGAGGTTACAGTGAGCCGAGATTGCATCACTGCACCCCGGGCTGGAGATAGAGCGAGATCCTGTCTCAAAAAAAAAAAAAAAAGATTGAGTAATGTAAGCAAAAGTTTAGTGTTTTCCAGTTAACAAAGAATAGGTGTTACTCTTGAAACAGTATGGTATTATGTCTGTGTTCTTTAAGTTAACTTTGATGCTTTTTCTAAATGTATAATAGTTTAAATGTTCTTTTTTCCAGTGATGCCCAGGTGTCTGTTATGTGTGAGCCACCCCAATTTAAAGGATTTAAAAGAATATACCTTTCTTTTATCAAACCAGCTTCCTGCCTTAGTACCTATTTTACATAATTTAATACTACACATATCATGTTGAATGGTCTTATAAATAAGATTTGAAAGTAAACTTTCCAATTAGTTAAAATTAATTTGACAGTCAAGGACTAGATAACAATACATAAGCGTTTTTGGCTTGGTCATTTGCAATTCAAAAACTTTTCTTGAAACTTAATTAGAAGTAATACAAAGAGTAAGTTAAAATGATCCTGGAAGAATTTTCTAATCAGTGCTCAAAAAAATAAGATAACGTCAGATAGTCAAACAACTAGAGAACCAGAGTTTTTTATTTATTGCCATGAATCTTTGAGACTTGCTGTATGTTTTCTAAAGTATGCTCAAAGTGTAAGTTAAAATAGAAAATAGAAAATTGGCTGGGTGCCATGGCTCACGCCTGTAATCAATTCCAGCACTTTGGGAGGCAGGGGCAGGTGGATTGCTTGAGTCCAGGAATTTGAGACCAGCCTGGGCAACATGGCAAGAGCCCATCTCTACAAAAAATACAGAAATTAGCTGGGCATGATGGTGCATGCCTGTAGTCCCAGCTACTTGGGAGGCTGAAGTGGGAGGATCACCTGAGCCCGGGAGGTTGAAGCTACAGTAAGCTGAGATGCTCAGTACCCTCTAGCCTGGGTGACAGAGACCCTGTCTCAACAAATAAAAAATTAGAAAAAAAGAAACAGAAAAGAAAATAGAAAATCCAGACTATTAGGCTGGTTCAACTGTGTTTGATAGATTTTACCTGAATTCCTTTTAGGACCTTGCAACCCATTCTACATAGCCCATGTAATATAATAGTCTTGATCCTCTCATTTCTGTGGTTGAGTAGTTGGTACTATGGTTTACTGCATGGTTCTCATGGTTTTACATATAATAATAATAATTGTTATTAGTTGTAACTCTCTGATTAGAGTTGTTAGCTTATAGCACTGCATTAAAATCAAAACTAAAAAAATATAATACATTAGAAGATCAGAGGAAAAGGAAAATAATATAAATATGTATAATTTAAAATACGTATAAAATTGGCCAGGCACAATGGCTCATGCTTGTAATCCCAGCATTTGGGAGGCCAAGGCGGGTGGATCACGAGGTCAGGAGTTCAAGTCTAGCCTGGCCAAGATGGTGAGACCCCGTCTCTACTAAAAATACTAAAAATTAGCCGGGCGTGGTGGTGGGCGCCTGTAATCCGAGCTACTCGGGAGACTGAGGCAGGAGAATGGCGTGAACCCAAGAGGCGGAGGTTGCAGTGACCCGAGATCGCGCCACTGCACTCCAGCCTGGGCGACAACGAAACTCCATCTCAAAAAAAAAAAAAAAAAAAAAAGATGGGTCACAAATTTTGCTCCGAGCTTCCTAGTAACCCAAGTAAAGAGACAAACATGATCAGTTCTAAGATTCATAATGTCTTGTGGTCATGACAAAAGGACATACATCCACAACCAAAAAGGAATACTTTATTATTTTGAAGCTTTGATATTCCTCCTGTGTGGAGCCCTACACTGGTGAATCAGATTGAAACATACAAGGCTCATAGGACTCTCTTTGCTTAGGTTAGAGGAGAAATTAGAACCTAGAGTCAACGTAGGGCAAGTAGTCTAAAAAAGTAGCAAGCTCAAAAACAGTATATCTGCAGTTTCTTTTTTTTCTTTCTTTCTTTCTTTTTTTTTTTTTTTGACGGAGTCTCGCTCTGTCGCCCAGGCTGGAGTGCAGTGGCGCGATCTCGGCTCACTACAAGCTCCGCCTCCCGGGTTCACGCCATTCTCCTGCCTTAGTCTCCCGAGCAGCTGGGATTACAGGCGCCCGCCACCACGCCCGGCTAATTTTTTGTGTTTTTAGTAGAGACGGGGTTTCACCGTGTTAGCCAGGATGGTCTCGATCTCCTGACCTCGTGATCCACCCGCCTAGGCCTCCCAAAGTGCTGGGATTACAGGCGTGATCCACCGCGCCCGGCCTCTGCAGTTTCTTTCTAATGCTGATTTAATTTCTACCCCAAACATTTAAAAGGTATAGAAATGGTAAGAAGAGAAGAGAGCTCTTTGGTGGAAAGGGAACAGTGTTCCTATTAACTCCTATCCCTCTTAACCTGATTTCAAAGAAAAGATCCACAGAGATAGAAGAAGCAACTTACGAAGACAAAACTTTCATTCTAAGAATTTAAGAATAGAACAGAAAAGGATGTCAAGCTGTAAAATTGGCCTGCCCACTCTCAACAACGACATAACCAGCCTAGATGCCAAAGGTATTCAGTTACTAGACTCTGAGGCTGATTAGTTGCATCAGGATGTGTTGGATAGGCAGTTTGTTTCCTGTATCACCGTTTGTCGCCCTAGAAAGTCTTCAAAAGCAGCTACACAAGGACCCTTTCTTTGATATACAAATAATGATCTCCAGGCTGGAATAACAGGTAAAGACAATAGCTGCAGCAGGAACAAATTAATATACTTTTCATCTTGAAGCTGCTGAGAAACCAGGAACATTTATTAAAGACATATAGGAGAAATGGATAAAATTTGATCTTTCTGTTAAGCCAGGAACTACAATAGAGTTTTTGGCATCATGAGCTAATCTAATAGACATGGCCTTGTGGAACCTGGGTTTGGAGGGCAGAATTTTATAGAAGTCATAATGCTTGAGAGTTCATTGGTTGAGGACACAGTTCTCGTTTTTGCACATAGAGATAAATGGTTGATTAGGTCCTGACAGATTTTATAAATATGCAAAGGTAGAAACTAACATGATTTTCTGGCAGAGCCATTATGAAAAGTGAAGACCCAAGATCTGTGCTCAATCTTCTGAAAAATGTTTGCTTAGGAGCTGCTCAAAAGTAGACGTTTGATTATTATGTATATGGAATCTTGTTTTTACTGGCATAAAGAACACTGACTACCAATCAGGCATTTCTGTTTTTCTGAACAATTTTTCATTCAAATGACTTGAAACTATCATGCAGGATGTTCTAAGAGGATAAAAATTGATGTACATATTATAACTATTTTAAGTAGCAGAATTTAAAGGTTAGTGTTGTGAATACTAGAAAACTTAATTTTTGTAAAGAGCAAAAATATGACTATATAAAGGTTATAAACCAAATTTTATATCAAAGCCTAAAGAAGAAATATTAGCTACTATGAAAAGGATTTTCCCAAATTTCTGAAAAGAGTTTTCTGGTGCTTAGTTGTTTTCCAAAACCAAAATTATCTTTGTATTTTTCTTACTCCATATTATTTGTGATTTGGTGTTTACTTGATAATATGATTATGATAGAACTTCTTGTGAAGCATATAAGCTCCGCTTTGGCTGGGATGGAAAGGCACGTTATTCTTGCATCTTAAACATTTGATTTCCCTTCTTTATGTGTAAAAGCTGTAAAAAATGTATGGAGGAAAAGGGTTTTCCAGGTCATCTGTGGTCTGTTCTAAGATTTAAGTATAGGTTATGTAGTACTTGGGTGTGTTCTCAGTCAGCTCTGCTAGAGGAGTATATTATTCAGCAATTTTTTTTTCCTTTTCAGTGCATTGCTTAAGATCATTAAATAGTGTTTTTGCTTTGGTTGTGGCAGACAGGAAAATTATATATTTGGAAGTAGGATTGCGGTGAAAATAAAAGCATGCAGTTGGAAGTTAAATTGATTGACTTGAGTGTGAATGTCACACATGTTGCTATTTGACCTTGGCAAATCACCTAACCTCTCTAAATTTCAGTTGACTCCTATATAAATAGGCTCTATGAAACTTGCAGAGTTGTTTGACAATTAAAAGAAGTAACATACATAAAACATCTAGTGCTATTTCTAGTACCTAATTGGTATTCAGTACCTCATCAAATCTTCAAATCTTTAGTCTTAGGAAAGACCAGTATTTTTAAAAAAGAGGAAACTAAAGCTTAGCAACTGGCTAGTGCTGTGAAAGAGATCCAGTAAAGCGTGGAATTTCTAATCTAGTGCTCTTAAAAGAGATGAAGCCCTTGGGAGGTGGGTGTGGCAAGGTAAGCTTCTCTGAAAGAACTGGGTCACCTTAGACATTGTCTTCCAGTCTAACCTCACTAGATAGCTGAGAACCAGATAGCTGAGAACATTCTGAAACTACACATCTTGCCCTCAGGGAGAGTTGCAGGGTAAGTGAAGACAGGGTACAGAGTTGATCCATTGACAAACAGTGTTATAATCATGTCTTAAACTCTAATTAGAAAACAAGTATGTGTCAACCATTTTATTCTTATAAACATACTTTATATATTTTACTGGTAGAAGGTAGCCGAGTTACCAGTGGCAAATCACTACAGGTCTGCAGCAACCTCAGTTCTTGCCTGTTCAGAAGAAAGAATACAACTGAGGGCCGTAAGGCAGAAAAAGACACCGAGGCAAGTTTCAGAGCTGGAGCAGAAGTTTATTTAAAAGGTTTTAGAACAGGAAAGAAAGGAAAAGAAAGGATGCTTGGAAGAGACTCAAGTGGGCACCGAAGTCAAGTGCAGTGTTTAACTTTCATCCTAGAACTTAATAGCCTGGCCCCTTTCTCATGATTCTTCCCTTAGGGTGGGCTGCCCACATATGCGGTACCCTCCTGCCCTTGGGAGGTGAGCATTCCCAGTGTGTTTAGGAAGTTGTACGCATGCCCATCTGAAGCTTTTCTTCCCTTTTCTGGTGGAGTGACCCTGGAAGGTCATACTCCACCATTTTGTCTCTTAATGTGCATGCCCAGGAAGTTGCTTCTCCCTGGCACTTGCATTCAATTAACACTTTAGTGCAACAGGTGTGGACCATCAGGAAATGGCCTCTCCCTGGCGCCAGCTGCCAATTTATCACTTTTAGAGAGGCAATATGATAATTGCCAAACTGTCACCTGACATTCCTAGTGGATCGGGGAGAGCCCTTTCCTGCCCTGTTCATGCCTATCTAACTACCTGTAACATACACACACACACACACACACACACACACACAACACACACACACACAACACACACACGGCAAAAAATAACAGGAACAATATCTTGGTAATCTTAAGTTAATATGAATTTTATAGTGTGTATTATGTTTTGAGAAATAAGGACTAAGTTTTAAGCACAAAATAGAGCTTGTTTGTTTATTTTGTGCTTTAAAATACTTTTAAAAATTACAAAGTAAAAGTTTGTTTCTTAACCTTTTTTTGGAGACAGGGTCAGGCTCTGTTGCCCAGGCTGGAGTGCAACAGTATGATCTGGACTCACTGCAAGCTCTGCTACCCAGGCTCAAGCAATCCTCCCACCTCAGCCTCCCAAGTAGCTGGGACTACAGGCATGCACCACCACACCCGACTAATTTTTGTATTTTTTGTAGAGATGAGTTTTGCCATGTTGCCCAGTCTGTTCTCAAACTCCCGAACTTGAGTGATCCACCCTGCCTCGGCTTCTCAAAGTGCTGGGATTACAGGAATGAGCCATTATGCCTGACATGTTATTTAATGTGTTTATAAGCTCAGGGAAAGAGTTTTGCCATAGGTAGATGGCGTTTTAATTAAATTCAGACTATTGAAGGCATACACAAGTAACTTTAATTTTTAAAACCTGCATAAAAGATTATGGTATCAAGCATGACACGGGATTCAAGTTTGTCTGGACAATGTGAGTTATCTGCCTTTTGTTTTCTTTTGCTTTAAAAGTAAATGTATAGTGAAAAAAAATCAGAAACTATTTGGGAGAAAAAAGAGAAGAAAGTTGAATAAAAACTGAGGTTGAGATGCTTCACTACAGGCATTGACCACTAAATTCAACTTTATTTGAATGCCCTAGAATGAATTACTTTATCAGTGGTATATGATAACTAGGGAATCAGGAAATTTGTTTGCAACATTTAAAAGAGGGTATAGAAGCAAGGCTTTTGTTAGCGTGTATGGTACCTTTGTGTAATTTCCAAAAAGATGCCCATCTGGGTGAACACATAAAAATGTATCCCTTCACAGGCCCTTGTCAAGTACATGACTTGCTAAGTAGGGCAGGGGTTGGATTTTAAACTCCCTCAATAAACAGGGTGCAATCTGCTAAGAATATGTTGTTTTCCTGTAGAGGAAAAAGAAAATGAAATTTTGGAAGTGTTGAAGGTTGATGTAGTGTAATAGGGATGATGTAAGAGTGAATTTGATATGAAAGCAAAAAGGAAGAAGCAGAAGGTGGGAAAGGAGTAGAGAAAGGAAGCAGAAGAACAGAAGGTCAGTTTTGCTTAGTTTGCAATTTTCCCTGAGGCCATAGGAGTCATTGTATCTTTCCAACCTGCATATCTTCCTTTAGAAGAGGAGAGGAAAGGAAAGGGAAAGGGACAAAGGCATTTTCATTCTTGGCTCTTTTTTCATGTTACCAGTAAGAAATTATACATCGTTTTTAGAATTTTCCTCATTTGCAAGATATTTTGATGTGTATTTCTCTTGAAGGTAAGAGTTTTGGGAGTATATTTTGCAAATGAAAAAAAGGAGGCTCAAAAAGGATTGGGGACTTGCCAATGTCACCCTATTCTTTGGGACAAAACCAGGATTAGAACCCCAGTAATAGAAATGCCACTGAAAAGTTTGTAAGCAGAAGCTAGATTTCTTTCTGTAGCAACTTTTAGGCCTCAATGAATTATTCTTTTTTTAAGAATTATCTACCAATACAAAGTATTAAGTTTACTCAGAAGGAGAAACTTCTAAACAAAATAGTTGGAAGACTGTTGTTAACTTATACAGATCTCTGGAGAAGAGAATAGTGATAAAGATGCTAATATTAATTTATTTCTTTGAAAATACTAAGATCTAAAGATGCTGAGACCTGCGGCTTTGCTATCCAGATTTATGTAGGGCCCTACTAGTTTGTTTTTTAAAGGAGAAGATGCTTGATGAGTGTTAGCACTAGAAGGCTGAAAATCTGTCAGGCTTTTACTTTAATTATCTGTTGCTTATGCTTTTTTAATTACTGCTTTCTGTTACGGTTTCTGCATAGTGTCAGCATTTATTATCCTTAAGTAATTTCAATACCATTATTCTTTAAACTCTCTACTATTCCTAAACAAAACAAAAATGTATTTTACGTAATTTTTCCTTAAGGAAATCCTCTTTCGCTCTCATTTTTTCAAACCAGCATATATAATTGCAACTGAGCCTATTTTTAATCAACGCAAATTCCCTGATGGAATGAAATCAGGAAAGCAGAATGCTGGCTGATGTATTCTAGAAACAATGGCATGGAATCAAGTCCCCAAGTCTACTTCAATTCCCTGAAACCTTTCCATTCTCTATACTATTCTGTGAACACCCTGAATACACTCCTGCCTCAGGGCCTTTGGATTTACTGTGTTCTGGAAGATTCTTTTCACGGATATGTACATAAATCATTCCTTCAGTTTCTTTTCACTCTCGGCTTGAACGCCACCTTATCAGAGAGGATTTCTCTGATCATAGTATTTAAAACAACTTCCCTCCCACCTCACTGTCAATCTCCTTATCTTGCTTTATTTTTCTTCTTTCTCATCTCCAACTAGAGTAAACTCTATGAAACCAGAACTCTAATCTGTTTGGGTTTTGTTTTTCTGTAACCCTGCAGCCTAGATTGTATCTGCCACATATTAAGCATTTTATAAATACTTGCTAAAATGTAAAGAAAGATACTTAAGGCCCAGTCTTGCTGCCTTGTTTTAAGAGGACTAACAATCAGTTATGATGTGCCCCTAGGAAAGCCATCAAGGTCCAGATACCTTTCACTTTAGGGTAAGATTTGTTCAGTGTGGATCCAGAAGAAAGGAGAAAGATAATTGGGTTATAGGAAGGCAGGTTTTGACTGAAAGTAAGGAAGAACCTGCTAATAATTGCAGCTGTTTGAAAAGTGTTTGATCTTTTTTTCTGTAGATGTTTATATAGATTGTATGACCACTTTGGGGATAATTATAGAGGAAATCCAAGCATCTTATGCAAATTAGATTATATCACTTCTAACATGAGTTCTTACAAGGTATGATTCTATATTGACTGAGAAATTAATAGTTGAGTTGAGTTCTTCCGTGAAATGCTGCCAAACAGATATATCTATGTTATGTTAACACCCTACACCAGGAGTTGACAAATTGTACCTCTCAGGCCAAATTGTATTGGTTAACTCTTTTTTAAGTATTTTTATTGGAACACAGCCATGGCCATTTGTTTACATATTGTCTATGGCTTCTCTCACACTATAATGCACAGTTGAGTAGTTGCAACAGAGACACATGGCCTGCAAAGCCTAAAATATTCGCTGTGTGGACCTTTACAGTAAAAGTTTGACAACTTCTGCCCTAAAGTGAAAAAATATTGTGTGGAAACTTATCTTATTCAGTTTCCAAGTCGTTCATCATGATGATGATGATGATGATGATAACTGTTGTATCAATTAAGATTTAACTATAACATAATAGACTAGTCTGAATATTAAAATAGAGGGAATTTAATGCAGGAAATTGATTACATGGATGATGAGAGTCTGACTAGTTTCTTCCAGGAAGATACGTAGGAGGTAGGTTTGTCAGAGCCCAGAGGTTAGAATCACACAGCAGAAGCTGGAATCATAGGATAGAAGGGTAGGGAGGATGGAACTGTTACCTGAAGGTGGAGCTACAAAAAAGATTCTCCTTCTGCTGAGATGCTGCCCAAGGCACAGAGGAAAGGAGAAAAATACTCTAGCTTCTCCAACTAGTGCCTCCCATTACCTGAACCCAACCATAAGTCAGCTGACAAAAAAGCCTGGGAAATGGAGCTTTCAGGGTTTGTTCCCCTAAAATACAGAGCATAGCAGAAGGGTAAGGAATGAGTGTAAGGACCCCTGCATAGCTGCTAATGATTATTAAGTGCTACCTTAGGCCAGGTACAGAGCTAAACAGTTTGCATGAATATGTTGCCTAGGAGGTAAATACTAGTATTACCCCCAGTTTGTAGATGAGACTTAAACAAGTAAATTGCTCAAGGCCATGAATTAAATAAATGACCAAGTTAGAAATAATCCAGGTCTGCCTTACTCCAAAACTCTTGCTTCTATCCCTCTTATTTTACAAATGAGAAAAAAAAAGTAATATGGAAAGATAAGAAACTTGCATCTGGTTAATGACAGGGCCAAGTCTAGAACCCAAATTGTTCCTATTAGGTTTTTGTACATTTTAAGGAAACTACAACCTGTAATGCTATTATTGTAGCATTTGGAGAGTGTCCAGAGGAGACTCCCACACTTATGGTGAAAGTATCCTTATACGCTGAAACTATTACTGAGCAACCTTTCTGTGCCCCAGTTTACTTCGTTGTAAAATGGGATTATTAATTATAACTACCTCAAAAGAGTGTTGAGAAGGAGTATATAGATAATATATCTAAAGATCCCGGAACAGTGTGCCACATAATAAGTACTTAGTAAATACTAGCTCGCTATTGTTATTGTTAATGTTTTTATTATGCTCACCCTGAGAGTGGTTATCACAGGAAAAAAATAGATCAAAAATGTCATGAAACATTATCAAGTGCTTCATTAAATAGTAATATCCTCATATTGGACATTTTACTTTTCTTCTATTTAGGAGAATTGTTAGAAGATACTAAAATATTGCATTTTTGTTTTGTTTGCCTTTAAGCGAACGGCCCTCATGATGTCGTAGTTTCTTAATTCAGGGTCTTTTTAATGTACCAGTGCTTATACATGTGAAACATCATTTCCTCTTATGCTTCTATATAGTTCATCTCTTTCATCTAGGTTGGCCTTTTTCCAACCATTCCCAATATGTGACCTTTTCCTTCCTATTCCCATGGCTTTTCTTGGCTTCATTCTTAATAGTCTCCCGCTCCCTGACAAGTCCTTTTTCTTTCTTAACTAGAACAATTTCTGTCATACTTCGGTACATGCTCAAGATTTTTTTCTTAACTGATATATCCCTAGCTAATCATAGGACACATTTATATTTCACTTGTATCCAGCACATATAGACAGTCTGTAACATGCTGTCATATACTATATGTATTGCTCAAGATGGTTCTTTTTTCATGGTCGTTTTTCCATTTGTGTCTTGTTTCTCCAACAAAGTTGAAAGTCATGCTTGGATGAACTTTAGGTGATTGGTGCTTTACAAATACTTAAGTGCTGAATGAAAACTTATAGCTAGAGTTCAAACTGTTTGTTTTTGAAATCGTTATTTGCTTTTAAAAGTAGTCTTGCTGCATGACAAAACCCACTAACAACTTAAGTCCTTGTGTGGGATTCACTAAAAATCGCTTGAAAAGTAAAGGATTCCTTTAACCGTGAGCACTCTGAAGATGCAAAGATTAGCTGACCAGGAAACAAAAGACCCTGAAACCATATCCTTCCAGCCTGATACACCTTTTAGCCTATGGTAAATATTTTTCCTTTTTTTTTTTTTTTAAAGGCAAGCAAGAAGGTAATTTGACAATATTAATCAGTAGATTTGGCATTGGAATGTCATATTTTAATGTGCTGAAAACACTTTAAAATGCAGGGCTCATAACAGAGTGTGGACCTGCTGCCACTATTTTCAGAATCGGAGGCTTTGGACTTGATGTGGTGAAAATTGAACTGTAGTATATAGGAAGCAATGATGACCATGCAAATATTTGCACATTGTGGTCTGTTATTACTGCATATGCTTCAGAGCGACCATTTGCAATGTACTGTCCTCAGAAAACTATATAAAGCAAACACAGAGATCTAAGGGAGGATAGTAAAAAGTCCTCAAAACAATCTCTGAGTGTGACTGTAACACACTTGTCATTTATTCCCAATTCAGAATTTTCTCTAGTGACATATTCTTTTCTTCTGTATTTAAGGAGAATGTTTTCTCAGTCTTTCAAAATCAATATTTTTTAGTTTTTAAGTACTACAGCTGTTGAACTTTGAAAGATAAGTCAAATTAAGTCATATCACTCAAACACGATGAGCTTTATAATTCTTTGTGAACTTAAAGGTTGAGTTTAGGATGACCCTGTGGTATATAGAATCTAGAGCTAGCTGGATTGGCAAGATTTTTCTCTTTAAAAAACTTCAGAAGCGTTTCTGAATAGAAGGAACATTTCCAGCTTTTAAAACAGATAATCCTTTTTTCACCCTCTTAACATCCCTCTCCATACCTCATACAAATGTCCATGTTTTGGGCCATTTTGTATTTTATTTTCTGGAATGTTAATAAATTAAATGTAAATCTTAATAAGTCCAAATCCCTTGAATTTCAAGATGTTTATAGTTGAGGTCTAGTATTTTGCCTACTTTATTCCTCATTTAAAATATGGTTTTTGTCAAGGCTAAACAGTAAATTGCTATAGTAGTAGGAGTCCAAACCACAATTAATAGGGCTGAATGTCATGTTACAAGCCTGCTTCTTGATTTTTTAAAATAAAGATCAGGGAGTAGCTATGGCAACTGGACCTCAAATACTGTTACCCCAAAGGATTTTGTGTTTTAATTTCTTCATCTAGGTTTTCTGTGTCTTTATAAGGAGACACCTGATGGACTACAAAGAGGATTATGACATGTATCCAACCGTAAATTTATAGGGAAACAGCATACCACTTTGTTTAAATTACCTAAGTTAGATCTTCTATAGCTAAGATTACAGCTCACACATTTCACTCTGAATACTGATTGTAATACAGAAAAGCAAATGCCAGAGTTATAGCCACAGAATAAGGTAGTGAGTTAATTTGATGGAGTTCATTTTAGGGACATTGTCCCTTGCTTTTGGTATTTTCCAACAATGGTACCATTTATTATTTTATTTTATTTTAGCCATGCCCTTTGGGTTCCCGAGATTTTCGAGAGAAACAGTGTGCAGACTTTGACAATATGCCTTTCCGAGGAAAGTATTATAACTGGAAACCCTATACTGGAGGTAATGTATAACCTGACAGAGCATTCATGCTTGAGCACTTTGCAAATATCAAAGAATATACAAATACATAAAAACAAAAACACGCATACATTCATGTACATACTAGTTAAAATTAGTGTCTGCCAATAAAAGCAGGGAAATGCTTATAGTACTATAAAGGTCTCATGGCTTATTTGCCCTGTAATAAGGTTTATATATTAGTACAAATGATCAGAAATCATTTTTTAAAACCTAATTATGTTTAACAGGTATAAAATTCCTAGAAAGGATATCTGGATATCAAAACCATGTAGTATTTTTTGAGTTCTGCTTGAAGCTTCCTTGGGGTATATGTAAGTTACATTATAATCTTTAAATGTTTGCAATTATCACCCTAAAACAAGTTATAAGAATATAAATCAGGAAACTGTGTCCTTGCTTAGTCAAAGGCCAAGATTATTGTTATTCTTTTTCAGAGTTAGGAAACATTTTTGCTCTTTAATTTGGGCATGTATCAAGCACTGATTGTTCAATAAGCAGATGTATTTTACACTCCCAAAATATAAATTACATTTTATTGAAAATTTCTCTTGGAGGCCAGGCATAATGGCTCATGCCTGTAATCCCAGCACTTTGGGAGGCCGAGGCAGGTGGATCACCTGAGGTCAGGAGTTCAAGACTAGCCTGGGCAACATGGCAAAACACCATCTCTACTAAAAATACAAAAAGTAGCTAGGTGTGGTGGCGTGCACCTGTAGACCCAGCTATTTGGGAAGCTAAGGCAGGAGAATCACTTGAACCCAGGAGGCGGAGGTTGCAGAGAGCCAAGATCACGCCACTGCACTCCAACCTAGGTGACAGAGTGAGACTCCATCTCAAAATTTAAAAAAAAGGAAATATACTCTTAAGATAAGTTTACTGTTTGCTTGCTTTTCCAGTATCTTATGTTAAAAGAATTTTACAGTGACAACTTTGTATTTACCACCAAGATTCTACCATTAACATTTTACTATACTTTCTTCATACATGTCTATTCTTCTATCCATTTATTAATCCATCTTATTTTTTGATGTATTTCAATTTAAATAGCAGTCATTAATGTACTTTCCTCTAAGTACTTCAGCATGGTAACATTATTGACAGTTCAGTTATTTGTTTACTTTTTTCTCTTAAGGCAAGATTATACACAGTGACATGCAAAATTTTAACTATGCTTTCTCTGGTTTTTGACCAATACACACACTTTAAAAATCCTATTGCAATATGGAACATTGACTTTACCTCCAAAATTCTTCTAGTCTTTGCCTTAGTCAATTTGGACTGTGATTACAAGTTACCATACACTGGAGATCTTAAAATATAAAATTATTTATCAGTACTGGAGGCTGGAAATCTGAGATCGAGGTGTCAGCAAGGTTAGAGTCTGGTGAGGGCCCTCTTCTGGGTTGTGAACTGTTGTTTTCTCATTGTATCCTCACATGGCAGAAAAAGTGGGGAAAAGAGCTGTCTGGGATCCTTCTTATAAGGCTA